>NW_003307712.1:44439-47059 GCF_000143455.1 Volvox carteri f. nagariensis | reverse complement strand
ATCCGAAGCCGAAGTGCACGATTCCGCGGGTCTGGATGCGTAATTCGGTGCGCAATTCAGCCTGCAAAGCTTTAGCGTGCATTTCGATGTGCGCTTCGATGCGTCATTCGATTCCGCTCCGAAACAAATGCCGTACGCGTTTCCTACAGGTCCGTTCTTCGATTGTGCTTCTCGTGATTCCCCTCCTCACTACGCGGAAATACTTTCCAGCTTCTTGCTCCTTCTGATCGATTCTTTTGCGTTCTTCGCCGTTTACGAGCCCGTATTCTTCCCGGCTGAACTAATATACGTGTTCGCTTCGTCGGGTCCGCGTTCATGTCGGATCAGGTGCCTGTTTCGAAACGGCTTCGGCTTGGGTCCCTTGCGGACGGATTCCGTAGTGGAAGAACACGCCCGCTCGCTGATTTGAGTGCGCCTCGTGTAACTGAGCAACAGCAGCCTGCCGCATCGCAGCGGCAAGCCGTACCAACGGTTCCAGCGGGGCCCGCAGAGGACGGCCGCCAGCAGACGGCGGCTACTGCAGATACACAGCTGGAGGGGCGTCATCAGGATGCAGACCCTTCTGCTGCAGAAGTACGAGAGAGATGGCGGCGTCAGAAAGCTGTGCAGCGTGCGGCAGCCCTTCCTGAGTTACGGCTGCTGCAGCGGCAGCAGGACGCTGCGCGGCATGCGGCTGCACGTGCTGACCCGGAGGTGAGGGCGCTCCAGCAGCAGCGGAATACGGCCCAGCATGCGGCTGCGCGGCAGGTGCAGCAGCAGAATCAGCAAGCCGCCCCTAGGGATACGCTGTTGGCTCGCATGCACCGTCTTCTACGATTCGCAGACCTTCATCATGGTGACGTGATTGAGTTGCCCGAGTTTCTTTTGGCGCTTCCAGAGGGCCGCGTGCAGGACCTTCCTGGCGGTCAGTTACCACCTGACAGGCAGGTACCGTACACCGTGCAGCTGCAGTGTGCATCGACCATGGCTGCTGCCTTGCGCCGGCGCATGCCCTCCCGTGTCTGTGCTGTGTGCTCTGAGGTGTGCTCGGAGGACCAGTCGACGGTGATGCACTGGACGGAGATTCCCAACGTTGACATTTTACGTGCCGACGTCATGTGTACGGATGCTGTGCAGCGCTGGGGGCGTACTCTGGTGTGGCGGCGGATGGCGCGTACAGCTCAGGGAGACGCACCGCCGCCACCTGATCCAGTCCTACCTGCTCGGTATCGTGTTAGCCGGGCTGAGCGAGCTGGTGCTGTGGATGAGGACGGCGGTAGTGCTAGTGGAGCAGGCAGGCTGGTGGATGATGCGGCGGACGGAGCACTGGACGTGGATGCTGGTGCTCAGGAGACTGGCGATCCGGATTTGACGACGGCTGGGCAGCAGCCCGAGCCCGAGCCCGAGCCCCAGCAGCTTCCACCGGATCAACAGCCGCGCCCACCGCGGGTGCTGCCCAGAGCCTGCCCGGACGACCCCGCTAGTGTGGAGGTGCCCTATTGCATGCGTCTGGAGCCGGACCTGCCCAACCGCACTATGCTGGTTGGCGATGGTGCTGCAGAGCACATATTCGTATGCAACATCTGCCACAAAGCCCTTAGCGGTGAGTCGTTTGCTCCGTGCTCGCAAGCCGGTTGCCTAGTGCCTATGAGCTGTGACTTCTGCCTGCGTTTCCTTGCTCCCTTCATCTGCGGCATGTACTTGTCTCTCCTACCTTTGCTGCCTACGTTCCTACTGCTTCCTTAGTCATATCGGCTCTGCTCGCCCATGTTTGCTCTTCTACTACAGCCCGCCGAGTCCCTGAAGCTGCGCTGGCGCGCCTGGACCCTGGCGATGTGCCGCGCGTCAACCATCTGGGTGACCCTCTGCCGTCGCCCACTTTTTTGGAGGGGCAGCTTCTGGGTCGTGGTCGTATCATTCAGCAGCTGCTTATCATGTACCTCGCAGACCGGCCGCCAGATGTCTTCCCCCGTGCCGTAAAGACTCACGGCATTGGGGTCGTCAATCCCGACCCGAATCTGCTGCGAGGGCAGCTGCCAGCGCGGGCATCCGACCTGGCCGGCGCTATCACGGTCGTGTGTGTCGACCAGGTTCGCAGCCGGGCGGAGCTGCTGGAACGCGTGCGAAAGGCACCAGGTCTACAGGTGCGAGGGCAGGTCATCGTCGCTTGGGTCCGTTTCTTACAGCACAACGACGAGGAGGAGCTGGCTATCGATGAGGACGCTCTGCAAGAGTACGAACGGATGGGCTGTGCTGCAGGCGTGCCGGACGAAATCTTGCATGCCGCCCTTGCGCCGACGGATCCAGAGGTGGCGAACGTTCTCCGCACCACCTTCCTGCACGACCGCACGGGTGCGGCAGGTGTGCGGCAGTTCCAAGACGTAGTGGAAGCGGCTGTTCGTGATGGCAATCTTGCCGATGCAGCTGCGGCACCTGACGCGGATACTGCAGGACCCGTGCAACCTACGCTGGCGGATCCGACCCCGACTGCAGGTTTGTTAATTTGTTACTGTGTTTCATGTTAGCTCTTGTGTACCCTCTGTTTTCGTGTTGCCCTCGTACTGCGCTTTCTGCACCGGACAGCCACTACCGCCGCTGCCCCGTGCATCAAAAAGGGCGGCCTGTTGTCATAACAAATCTT
>NW_003307712.1:41425-44372 GCF_000143455.1 Volvox carteri f. nagariensis | reverse complement strand
CCTGCTGATCAGCCAGTTGAAGGTCCACCAGGTGCGTGCGTTCTCTCACTTGGCTGCCCATAGGGCTAAACGCGTTTTCGCTCGTGTCTGAGGCGATTCGATTTCACTTCTGTCCAGCATATGTACACGCCGTGTGCTGCGTCTACCGCCGCGTGTACCATGCTGGCTGATCGTATTGCCTGCCACATCGTGCATTCTGACCCAGCTCTTGTGCATCTGTCGTCTGATCATGCAGTTGATCCGGCAGCTGCCACTCTGGACGAACTGGAGCTGATCCTGCCGCAGCCGTCGAATGTTGGTGATGATGGCAGTGAAATCGACCGCTTCCCAGGCCGAGTGGAGGACCTTCTGACTGGCCGCGCACGGATTGCGTTTGCGGCTGGTGGTCGTGACAGCCACGTGCTGGATGACCGTCATCCCGCCATCCTCACCCTTTGCTTCCCCCAGTCCTTCCCATACGGCTTTTCTGGTCAGCGCCCCCGCGGCATGTCTTTTCCGGCATATTGTCGCCACCTACTGCACCGCGTGCCGCGGACGCAATTCGGCGGCAACCTCATGCTGCTGGCACGCATGTACGACATCTGCGTGCGCCACGAAAGCATGGCGCAGGTGGGAATTACCATGAACATGCGGCCGCATCTTGGTGAACCAGCGGCGCGTGTGCCGCGTGATGTCATCCGTGCTATGGGCACCATACTGGCGCTGCCGTATCGGCACTCGCAGCGGCGGCAGCTGCTTACACAGCAATCACCGCTGGTTAAGGCGCTGGTGGAGGGGGCCCGCCTCAGTACTTTGCGCCTCGACCTTACGGACGCATATTACAACGGCGCCCGCTCCAAAATGCGTGCAGCCGCCCTCACCATTGGCTGGCCTCCGCTGTTCTTCACCGTTAATCCGGCAGATATGCATGCAGCTTGTGCAGTCGTGGCATCCGGACAGGTGTTGGACTTCGACGATGACGGACGACCGCAGCATATCCCGAGCACGGTGGAAAAGTGGCGGCGTGTGAAGGATGACCCGTACAGTTGCGCCGCTCTGCTGGTGGCCACCAAGGAGGTTCTGGTGGAAGAGCTCTTTGGGTTTGCGCCAGGCGCCATGCAGCAGACCAACCCGCACTGCTTCTGCGGGCTCACGTTTGAGGTGGCGGTCAAGGTGGAACAGAGCGGCCGCCTTGCCCTGCACATCCACGGTGTCGCACATGTGGCCGCATTTGCAGTCGAGCGTCTTCAGGCACTGTTCAACGGACCCAACTGCCGAGCGCTGGCCCTTGCATACGCACTGTGCGCCATGTGGTATCCCTCGCCGTACTATGACCCTTTCGTCCACGGAACAGAACACTGCGTCATGGACATGACCGTCGAAGAGGCCCGGCAGCATGGCCGTGCACCTCCGCCCATCGACAAGTCCTGCCCGCCAGCGTGCCACCCTGTATGTGCTGCTGACCCGCTTTAAGACGTTGGACCACGTCCGTCTGCTACGTCCACTTTATACCACGCCACACGAGCGCAAGAAGGTCATCAAACAATTCCTCAGCGCAACCAAGCTCGAGCCGGATCTGGCCGCCAACCTGCGCCTGCTGAAGCAGGCAGCACGCGAAACGGAGCAGCGGTACACCACCGAGTTCCAGCATGCACGCCAGTTGGAAACCCGCTGGACCCGCTAGTTGACAGTTGACAAGGCTAGTTGACAGTTGAAGCCACGACCCGCCACTGTACGGCGTTAAATGACAGCGTCCGGGGTAAGGGGAATACCCCGGACGACACGCTCGCTCCCTACGGGAAGGAATGGGGAACTGCCCATCAATGTCTGTGTGGAGCCCCCTGCGGGTTCGAGTCCCGCGCGAGCGCTTCAGCGCGGGCTACCCTCTGCAAGCTCAGCCTCCTTCCGCCTTCGTATATATATATACTTGTTGTGTTGTGTGTGTGACCGATACGGCCCTCAGCAAAACAGCATATAGTGGCCCGCGCGATTCAACGACGGAGCTACGGCCCTCTCGCGCGAACAGCGCGCTCTAGTCTGTCCGTCGCCGTAGGTCCTACGAAGTAGGAAAGCGGAGGCCTTAGGCCGATCCGGCGTCCGTCTGTCCGTCGTTCCGTCTCTCCGTCTGTCCACCAAGTCGTCGGTTCAACCCTGAGCGCGATGTTCGCGCACTTTTTTTTCTCTTTTTTTTTCTCTTTATTTTTTTCTCTTTATTTTAATTCGGTGCTCGTTGCTGGAAAGTATTTCCGCGTAGTGAGGAGGGGAATCACGAGAAGCACAATCGAAGAACGGACCTGTAGGAAACGCGTACGGCATTTGTTTCGGAGCGGAATCGAATGACGCGTCGAAGCGCACATCGAAATGCACGCTAAAGCTTTGCAGGCTGAATTGCGCACCGAATTACGCATCCAGACCCGCGTGAATCGTGCACTTCGGCTTCGGATTCGGCGGGCGCAAGCGTGTGCTTCGGCCAAGCATTTGAATCGTACGCAAGGTTCACAGTCGAATCCTCGCCGTAGCTCCTACGAAGTAGGAAAGCGGAGGCCTTAGGCCGATCCGGCGTCCGTCTGTCCGTCGTTCCGTCTCTCCGTCTGTCCACCAAGTCGTCGGTTCAACCCTGAGCGCGATGTTCGCGCACTTTTTTTTCTCTTTTTTTTTCTCTTTATTTTTTTCTCTTTATTTTAATTCGGTGCTCGTTATGTGAACGACCTTTTTGCGGGATTCGACTGTGAACCTTGCGTACGATTCAAATGCTTGGCCGAAGCACACGCTTGCGCCCGCCGAATCCGAAGCCGAAGTGCACGATTCACGCGGGTCTGGATGCGTAATTCGGTGCGCAATTCAGCCTGCAAAGCTTTAGCGTGCATTTCGATGTGCGCTTCGACGCGTCATTCGATTCCGCTCCGAAACAAATGCCGTACGCGTTTCCTACACGTTCTTCGATTGTGCTTCTCGTGATTCCCCTCCA
>NW_003307712.1:37549-40444 GCF_000143455.1 Volvox carteri f. nagariensis | reverse complement strand
ATGCTCATGGCTCAGTACTTCGATCGCCGTGATGAGCCCAACCCTGGCGACCCGCCGCAGATGCTTGTGGAGGGCAAGCCCGGTACCGGAAAGACCCAGTTTGTACAAGCGCTCCTCTGGTACACTTTCCAGCATGGCTGCCCGCACTGGGCGGCCACCTGTGCCTACTCATGGGCTGCTGCAGTTGCATTCAACACGCCGGTGCATCGCAGCCTCTCTACCCACGCAATGTTCGCCCTATCTGCTGGCAGCAACCGAGCGGAAAGCGTCAGAAAAGGCAGCGCAGCCAGCCTACAGGTGCATCGCAATGTCGGCGATGGTGCGCTCATCATTGACGAGATCGGTATGAACAGCCTGGACCATCTGGGCGCATGCAACCAGTCTTGCACTCGTCACCTGTTGCCGCCGTCGCATCTCGCTCGTGACCACCCTGCAGCCACCATCTTCAGCGGCCGCCCCAGCGCCAACACAGGCGACGAGTTCCAACACCCGAAGCCAGGTGGGCCGCCCCTCTACCGGTACGCCGCTGATGTAGAATGCAACCCCCAGTTCTCGCCCTCCGTCCCGGCCGCACAGCCTCTGCACGGAGAGGAGGACAACGATGGCGACCCTAACGAGGCCGCTGCTGGATCCCAAGGCGGTCAGCAGCAACCCGAAGTAGCAGCACGCCGGCCCCGGGCCGTCCCACAGGCTCAGAGCTGCATACTCGAGGGCTTCCGGGTTTACCGATCCCTGGCTAAGACCGTCTTCTTGCTGGAGAAGCAGCAGCGCCAGGACAGCAGTCCCTCTGGTCGTCGCCTGACAGAGTACGCCTCTATGTTCGGCGGTGAGCCAGCCACAGAGCAGCGCATAGCCGAAATGGTTGACGACCTCAACAGCCGCGCCGTCGTCGACTTAGCCGACCTAGCGCACCTCGAGCCGCGCGTCGTGCTGCAGAGGAACGAACCACGCCACACGCTCAACACCCGCCTCATAATGCTGGAAGCACAGCGCAAGAACCAGCGCCTCGTGGTGTGGAATGCGGACCACGTCCCTGTCCAGAAGCGCGGCGCCGCTGTAGAGCCGGCCCTGACACACGTGGAGAAAGCAGTTGCGATGCGAATAAAGGATTACGACTTTGGCCACACCACCGCCGACACGTGGTACTACCATGGCGCCCGATACATCCTCCTTGATACGACGGCTGCCGATGCCGGGGCGAGTCACAACAACGAGGTGGAAGCCTGCGGCCTGCTTGAGGATGGCCGCGAGCCAGCAGATGACGGCCACGGCCCCTACCGCCGGCTCAAGTACCTTCCAGCGGCCGTCATTGTGCGGCCTATAAACGGCCATATCCCCGACACCGTGCTGCGGGGCCTTGCAGACTACGCCAGCAGGGGTGGCGCCTTCATCCTGTCACCCCGGGCGTCTTGCATTGCCGAGGTGGAGATGCCCGCCCCCGGGTGTGGCACCCTCACAAAGCAGGTCCGGCGCCTCAACGTACCGCTCGGCGACCGCCAGGCGGTCACCGATTACTTCGTACAAGGCCGCAGCTTCAAAGATGAATGCTGGCTGGTGGATCTTGCTGTCCCACCCAACGGCATCAAGCGTGCCACCCTGTATGTGCTGCTGACCCGCTTTAAGACGTTGGACCACGTCCGTCTGCTACGTCCACTTTATACCACGCCACACGAGCGCAAGAAGGTCATCAAACAATTCCTCAGCGCAACCAAGCTCGAGCCGGATCTGGCCGCCAACCTGCGCCTGCTGAAGCAGGCAGCACGCGAAACGGAGCAGCGGTACACCACCGAGTTCCAGCATGCACGCCAGTTGGAAACCCGCTGGACCCGCTAGTTGACAGTTGACAAGGCTAGTTGACAGTTGAAGCCACGACCCGCCACTGTACGGCGTTAAATGACAGCGTCCGGGGTAAGGGGAATACCCCGGACGACACGCTCGCTCCCTACGGGAAGGAATGGGGAACTGCCCATCAATGTCTGTGTGGAGCCCCCTGCGGGTTCGAGTCCCGCGCGAGCGCTTCAGCGCGGGCTACCCTCTGCAAGCTCAGCCTCCTTCCGCCTTCGTATATATATATACTTGTTGTGTTGTGTGTGTGACCGATACGGCCCTCAGCAAAACAGCATATAGTGGCCCGCGCGATTCAACGACGGAGCTACGGCCCTCTCGCGCGAACAGCGCGCTCTAGTCCGTCGCCGTAGCTCCTACGAAGTAGGAAAGCGGAGGCCTTAGGCCGATCCGGCGTCCGTCTGTCGCCGTAGCTCCTACGAAGTAGAAAAGCGGAGGCCTTAGGCCGATCCGGCGTCCGTCTGTAGCCGTAGCGACTACGGAGTAGTCTATCTAGCGGAGGCCTTGGGCCGAATCGCCGTCCGTCCGTCTGTCCATCTGTCCACCTCGCGCCGGTTCAATCCCCGGCGCGCGCGCGTCTTTTTTTTGCGCTCTTTTTTTTTTCTTCGTATGCTTCATATGCTATGTTTCATATGCTTCATATGCACATATAAACATATAGGACCACAATTCGATGCGCGCTTCAAAACGCGCTTCCGCGTCGGAATGAATGCCGTACGCGCTTCATACGGCGCGATTCGCACAGCTCTAAACACGCAATTCGACGCGCAATTCAACGTACAAGTAGCCGCGGAATTCGACGCGCACTTTGGCGCATAATTCGATGCGCGCTTCATATGAATGCCGTACGCGCTTCATACAGCACGATTCACACAGATCTAAATGCGCAATTCGATGCACAATTCAATGTACAATTAGCCGCGGGATTCAGCGCGCGCTTTGTCGCACAAGTAGCCGCGGAATTCGACGCGCACTTTGGCGCATAATTCGATGCGCGCTTCATATGAATGCCGTACGCGCTTCATACAGCACGATTCACACAGCTCTAAA
>NW_003307712.1:35810-37469 GCF_000143455.1 Volvox carteri f. nagariensis | reverse complement strand
AGTTTTTTGCTCCTTCTTTTCGCTTCTTTCGCCTTCTCCGCCGTTGACGAGCTGATATTCTTAACGGCTCAATTAGTATACGTGTCCACCTCGCACGTGTTCGCCTCGTGTTCGCCTCGTTAGATCATTAGGTCTTTATGGCAGATCGGCCTCCTTCGAAGCGGCTTCGGCTCGGTTCGCTTGCAGACGGGTTCCGTTGTGGGAGAACACGTCCGTTTAGTGATTTGTGCACTGACCAAGCACCTCAGCAGCGGCAGCATGCTGCATCACAGCAGACAGCCGCGCCAGCTAATTCAAGGGGGTCCGCAGAGGGCCAGCAAGCGGTTGCTGCTGTCGATACGCCGGTGGAGGAGCAGCAACAGGCTGCTGAACCTTCTGCTGCGGAATTACGGGCTAAATGGCGACGGCAGAAAGCTGCACAGCGTGCCGCAGCCCCTCCTGAGTTGCGGGTGTTGCAGCGCCAGCAGGATGCTGCACGGCACGCAGCTGCACGTGCCGACCCGGAGGTGGGGGCGCAGCTGCGGCTGTATAACACTGCACATCACGCGGCTGCTCGTACTGACCCGGAGGTGAGGGCACAGCAACGGCTGCATGACACTGCACAGCATGCCGCTGCCCGTGCTGATCCGGAGGTGAGGGCGCAGGAGCAGCTGCAGAACACTGTGCAGCGTGCCGTTGCCCGTGCTAATCCCGAGGTGAGGGCGCAGGAGCAGCAGCGCAACACGGCCCAGCATGCGGCTGCACGGCAGGTGCAGCAGCAGAACCAGCAGGCCGGCCCTAGGGATACAATATTGGCTCGCATGCACCGTCTCCTGCGATTCACGGACCTCCATCGTGGCGACGTCATTGACTTGCCAGAATTTATTTTGGCGATTCCAGAGGGCCGCGTGCAGGATCTTCCTGGCGGTCAGTTACCGCCTGACAGGCAGGTACCGTACACAGTACAGCTGCAGTGTGCATCGACCATGGCTGCTGCCTTGCGCCGGCGCATGCCCTCCCGTGTCTGTGCTGTGTGCTCTGAAGTGTGCTCGGAGGACCAGTCGACGGTGCTGCACTGGATGGATATTCCCAACGTTGACATTTTACGTGCAGACATCATGTGTACGGACGCTGTGCAGCGCTGGGGACGTACTCTAGTGTGGCGACGGATGGCGCGTACATCTCAGGGAGATGCGCCACCGCCACCTGAGCCAGTCCTGCCTGCTCGGTATCGTGTTAGCCGGGCTGAGCGGGCTGGTGCTGTGGATGAGGACGGCGGCAGTGCTAGTGGAGCAGGCAGGCTGGTGGATGATGTAGCGGAAGGGGCATTGGAGATGGGTGGTGATGCTCCGGAGACTGGTGATTTAGAGGCAGCGGCGGCTGGGCAGGAGCCGGCCGAGCAACTTCCGCTGGACCAACAGCCGCTGGACCAACATCCGCTGGACCAACAGCCGCTGGACCAACATCCGTTTAGTGATTTGTGCACTGACCAAGCACCTCAGCAGCGGCAGCATGCTGCATCACAGCAGACAGCCGCGCCAGCTAATTCAAGGGGGTCCGCAGAGGGCCAGCAAGCGGTTGCTGCTGTCGATACGCCGGTGGAGGAGCAGCAACAGGCTGCTGAACCTTCTGCTGCGGAATTACAGGCTAAATGGCGACGGCAGAAAGCTGCACAGCGTG
>NW_003307712.1:33344-34987 GCF_000143455.1 Volvox carteri f. nagariensis | reverse complement strand
GGGTGCCAGTGGGCCCACCGCGTTTGGCAACATGTGTGCCACTGTGCATCGCATGACCGCTTCCATTACGGCTGGTATGGCGCTTGTCGCCATGAAGCTGGACGGTCATTCCACCTTCGAGGCGACGTTCGATTGCGCATACCTGCAGGTAGACGCGTTCACAGCGCTATCTGCGGGCGCCGAGCAATCTCCTGAGGTGGCGACCACAGCGGCAGTACTGGTGGAGGCTGAGGAGCAGGAGGGCTACACGGTGACCAACGCCGTGCATAACTACGTGCTGCGGGGGGAAGAACTCAGCGGCCTGGACTGCAGTGTGTACAACATAGCCTCCAACTACGAGGTCCGACGTGTGCCGCCAGCTCAGCACCCGCACCGAGAGCGATTGGGTCTACAGATCCCGGTGGCAGCTCGACGCCGCAAGCGCACTACCCCAGCCACACCCATAACCGCCCCTGTGCCTGCCCCTGTGCCTCTGCTGACTGCAGCCCCGGCCCCTCCTCCTGAGCCACCTGCTCCTACAGCTGCAGCGACACTCGACCAGCCAACTTCTCAGACAGCCACGGAGCTGCCCCGCCTGGTGGCCTTCCACAGCATGCATCCGCTGTACAAAACACATGTCCACATCCGCCTGCCGCGGCCACGATATGTACAGCTTGGAGGCTCTCTTCCCCGCCGGCCCCGCCCTGGCACCTCTGCTGCGGGCATGGCGCAGTACTACGCGTTTGTCCTGGGTACTTTCAAAGCTCACCGGGGTCAGCCCATCCCCCCCGGGCTGACTGTAAAGGAAGCCTACGACACCTGGTGGGCAGAGCTGGGCACTACCGAGGCAGGTCGCTCGTACCAGGCATACGTATCGGTGCTGCTGGACAACATCGAAGAGGACCACGCTGGGAAAGCCCGCCATCAGGCGGAGTACAACCAACGGCGCCGCCAGCAGCGTGCAGCAGCGGCAGCAGCCGCGCTGCCTGAAGGTGACAGCACGAGCGCTTCGGATGGAGATACCGATGACGGCATCCGCGGGCATCTCAGGCCTGATCCTGAAACACAGCCGCCCGCCGAGGACCAGCTGGAGCACTTCGTGTACATCCCAGGTCAGGAGTATCCGACGGCTGGCACCGACCTCGCCGCCGTCGCTCTTACGGACCTGTTTGACTGCACCAACGCTGCTGGCGTGTATGCCTATGATGCAGCACGGCGCTGCCGGGCCCCGGCCCTAGCGGATGGCCATGGTGCAGGCAGCGATCGTTTCAGCCGTCGGATCACACCAGCGGACCTGCCCCTCCTGACTGAAGCAACCAAGCGTCTGAAGCGGTATCTCGTTGCCGCAGCAGCCGGCACTGTTGAGGCAGATGGGGGCGCCCACACGGGACTGACGGCCACACCTGAGATGGACACCCCTCGTGTCGAGCTGCACCGCCCCACCAGCGGACCCCTGGTCGCCATCGTGCGCATGCCTGGCACTCCTGAGCGGACTGAACAGGCTCGCATGCCCATCTATGTGCACCTCCCCCAGCCGCCCAGCATCGACGACACCATCGAGCTGTTCACGCTTGCCCCCCACCAGGCCGTGCCCTTTATGCTCATGGCTCGGTACTTCGATCATCGCGATGAGCCCAACCCTGGCGACCCGCCGCAGATGCTTG
>NW_003307712.1:27749-33294 GCF_000143455.1 Volvox carteri f. nagariensis | reverse complement strand
CAGGTAGACGCGTTCACAGCGCTATCTGCGGGCGCCGAGCAATCTCCTGAGGCGGCGACTACAGCAGCAGTACTGGTGGAGGCTGAGGAGCAGGAGGGCTACACGGTGACCAACGCCGTGCAGAGCTATGTGCTGCGGGGGGAAGAACTCAGCGGCCTGGACTGCAGCGTGTACAATATCGTCTCCAGCTATGAGGTTCGACGTGTGCCGCCAGCTCAGCACCCGCACCGAGAGCGATTGGGTCTACAGGTCCCGGTGGCAGTTCGACGCCGCAAGCGCACTACCCCTGCCGCACCCATAACCGCCCCCGTGCCTGCCCCTGTGCCTCTGCTGACTGCAGCCCCGGCCCCTCCTCCTGAGCCACCTGCTCCTACAGCTGCAGCGACACTCGACCATCCAACGTCTCAGACAGCCACGGAGCTGCCCCGCCTGGTGGCCTTCCACGGCACGCATCCGCTGTACAGAACACATGTCCACATCCGCCTACCGCGGCCGCGATATGTACAACTTGGAGGCTCTCTTCCCCGCCGGCCCCGCCCTGGCACCTCTGCTGCGAGCATGGCGCAGTACTACGCGTTTGTCCTGGGTACTTTCAAAGCTCACCGGGGTCAGCCCATCCCCCCCGGGCTGACTGTAAAGGAAGCCTACGACACCTGGTGGGCAGAGCTGGGCACTACCGAGGCAGGTCGCTCGTACCAGGCATACGTATCGGTGCTGCTGGACAACATCGAAGAGGACCACGCTGGGAAAGCCCGCCGTCAGGCGGAGTACAACCAGCGGCGCCGCCAGCAGCGTGCAGCAGCGGCAGCAGCCGCGCTGCCTGAAGGTGACAGCACGAGCGCTTCGGATGGAGATACCGATGACGGCATCCGCGGGCATCTCAGGCCTGATCCTGAAACACAGCCGCCCGCCGAGGACCAGCTGGAGCACTTCGTGTACATCCCAGGTCAGGAGTATCCGACGGCTGGCACCGACCTCGCCGCCGTCGCTCTTACGGACCTGTTTGACTGCACCAACGCTGCTGGCGTGTATGCCTATAATGCAGCACGGCGCTGCCGGGCCCCGGCCCTAGCGGATGGCCATGGTGCAGGCAGCGATCGTTTCAGCCGTCGGATCACACCAGCGGACCTGCCCCTCCTGACTGAAGCAACCAAGCGTCTGAAGCGGTATCTCGTTGCCGCAGCAGCCGGCACTGTTGAGGCAGATGGGGGCGCCCACACGGGACTGACGGCCACACCTGAGATGGACACCCCTCGTGTCGAGCTGCACCGCCCCACCAGCGGACCCCTGGTCGCCATCGTGCGCATGCCTGGCACTCCTGAGCGGACTGAACAGGCTCGCATGCCCATCTATGTGCACCTCCCCCAGCCGCCCAGCATCGACGACACCATCGAGCTGTTCACGCTTGCCCCCCACCAGGCCGTGCCCTTTATGCTCATGGCTCGGTACTTCGATCATCGCGATGAGCCCAACCCTGGCGACCCGCCACAGATGCTTGTGGAGGGCAAGCCCGGTACCGGAAAGAGCCAGTTCGTACAAGCGCTCCTGTGGTACACCTTCCAGCATGGCTGTCCGCACTGGGCGGCCACCTGCGCCTACTCATGGGCTGCTGCAACTGCCTTCAGCACGCCGGTGCATCGCAGCCTCTCTACCCACGCCATGTTCGCCCTATCTGCTGGCAGCAACCGAGCGGACAGCGTCAGGAAAGGCAGCGCAGCCAGCCGACAGGTGCATCGGAATGTCGGTGATGGTGCACTCATCATTGACGAGATCGGCATGAACAGCCTGGACCACCTGGGTGCGTGCAACCAGTCCTGCACTCGTCACCTGTTGCCGCCACCGCATCTCGCCGGCGACCACCCCGCCGCCACCATCTTCAGCGGCCGTCCCAGCGCCAACACGGGCGACGAGTTCCAGCACCCGAAGCCAGGTGGCCCGCCCCTCTACAAGTACGCCGCTGCTGTGGAATGCAACCCTCAGTTCTCGCCCTCTGTCCCAACCGTGCAACCTCTGCACGGAGACGAGGACAACGATGGCGACCCTAATGAGGCCGCCGCTGGATCTCAAGGCAGTCAGCAGCAACCCGAAGCAGCAGCACGCCGGCCCCGGGCCGTCCCACAGACGCAGAGCTGCATACTTGAGGGCTTCCGGGTTTACCGATCCCTGGCTAAGACGGTCTTCTTGCTGGAGAAGCAGCAGCGCCAGGACAGCAGCCCCTCTGGTCGTCGCCTGACAGAGTATGCCTCTATGTTTGGCGGTGAGCCAGCCACCGAGCAGCGCATAGCCGAGATGGTCGACGACCTTAACAGCCGCGCCATCGTCGACTTGGCCGACCTGGCACACCTCGAGCCGCGCGTCGTGCTGCAGAGGAACGAACCACGCCACACACTCAATACCCGGCTCATCATGCTGGAGGCACAGCGCAAGAAGCAGCGCCTTGTGGTGTGGAATGCGGACCACGTCCCTGTCCAGAAGCGCGGTGCTGCTGCGGAACCGGGCCTGACACACGTGGAGAAAGCAGTTGCGATGCGGATCAAGGATCACGAGTTTGGCCACACCACCGCCGACACGTGGTACTACCATGGCGCCCGATACATCCTCCTTGATACGACTGCTGCCGATGCCGGAGCGAGCCACAACAACGAGGTGGAAGCCTGCGGCCTGCTTGAGGATGGCCGCGAGCCAGCCGATGATGGCCGTGGCCCCTACCGCCGGCTCAAGTACCTTCCAGCGGCTGTCATTGTGCGGCCTATAAGCGGCCACATCCCCGGCACCGTGCTGCAGGGCCTTGGAGACTACGCCAGCAGGGGTGGTGCCTTCATCCTGTCACCCCGGGCGTCTTGCATTGCCGAGGTCGACATGCCTGCCGCCGGGTACGGCACCATCACAAAGCAGATCCGGCGCCTCAACGTACCGCTCGGCGACCGCCAGGCGGTCACCGATTACTTCGTGCAAGGCCGCAGCTTCAAAGACGAGTGCTGGCTGGTGGATCTCGCTGTCCCACCCAACGGCATCAAGCGCGCCACCCTGTATGTGCTGCTGACCCGCTTCAAGACGCTGGACCACGTCCGTCTGCTCCGGCCGCTCTACACTACACCGCACGAGCACAAGAGGATAATCAAGCAGTTCCTCAGCGCGACTAACCTCGAGCCGGACCTGGCCGCCAACCTGCGCCTGCTGAAGCAGGCAGCGCGCGAGACCGAGCAACGATATACGGCCGAGTTCCAGCATGCACGACAGCTGGAAGCGCGTTGGGCCCCCTCGGCCCAGAGCTAGTTGAGTTGAGTCGAGTTGAGTTGAGTTGAAACCGCGACCCGCCACTGTACGGCGTTAAATGACAGCGTCCGGGGTAAGGGGGACACCCCGGACGACACGCTCGCTCCCTACGGGAAGGAATGGGGAGCCGCCCACCAATGTGTGCAGCCCCCCGCGGGTTCGACTCCCGCGCGAGCGCTTCACAGGCTAAATTCCCGTGCTAGACTCCGCAAGCTTAAATTCCTTCCGCAAGCTTAAATTCCTTCTTTTGAGAGCGCGCTGTTCGCGCGAGTGCGCCGTACCTCCGCAGCAAGTACGACACATAGCCTGTACTGGTCCGCGCAATGCAGGAATTTGCCACCAGCCAGCACAGGAGCTACGGCCCACTCCGCGGGTGCTGCCCAGAGCCTGCCTTGACGACCCAGCTAGTGTGGAGGTGCCGTACTGCATGCGGTTAGAGCCGGATCTGCCCAACCGCACTATGCTGGTCGGCGACAGTGTTGCAGAACGCATGTTCATATGCAACGCCTGCCACAAGGCCTTGAGTGGTAAGTCAGTTTGTGCTGCATGCTGTTCGTCGTGTCTATGCGGTATAACTCAGTGCGGCACATTCTGCCTGCGTCTGTTCTGCTCCGTTCATCTGCAGCATGTGCTTGCCTCTCCTGCCTTTGCTGGCCGCTTTCCTATTGATTCCCTAGTCGTCTCGGACCTACTTGCCCGTGCTTGCCCCCCTCCTACAGCCTGCCGAGTTCCCGAAGCTGCACTGGCGCGTCTGGACCCTGGCGATGTGCCGCGCGTCAACCATCTGGGTGACCCTCTGCCGTCGCCCACTTTCCTGGAGGGGCAGCTTCTGGGCCGCGGCCGCATCGTCCAGCAGTTGCTCATCATGTACCTGGCAGACCGACCGCCGGACGTCTTCCCGCGTGCTGTAAAGACTCACGGCATTGGGGTCGTAAATCCTGACCCGAATATGCTGCGAGCACAGCTGCCGGCGCGGGCGTCCGACCTGGCTGGCGCTATCACGGTTGTGTGTGTCGACCAGGTTCACAACCGGGCGGAGCTGCTGGAACGTGTGCGAAAGGCGCCAGGTCTACAGGTGCGAGGACAGGTCATCGTCGCCTGGGTCCGGTTCTTGCAGCACAACGATGAGGAGGAGCTGGCTGTTGATGAGGATGCTCTGCAGGAGTACGAACGCATGGGCTGTGCTGCAGGTGTGCCGGACGAAATCTTGCATGCCGCCCTTGCGCCGACTGATCCGGAGGTGGCGAACGTTCTCCGCACCACCTTCCTGCACGATCGCACGGGTGCGGCAGGTGTGCGGCAGTTCCAGGACGTGGTGGAAGCGGCTGTACGTGATGGCAATCTTGCCGATGCAACTGCGGTACCTGACATGGATCCTGTAAGACCGGTGCAGCCAACACTGGCGGATCCGACCCCGAATGCAGGTGTGCTATTTTGTTACTGTGCTTCATGCGATCTGTTGTGTACTCTCTGCTTTCGTGTTGCCCTCGCACTGCACCTCCTGCACCGCCGCTACCGCACCTGTCCCGTGCATCGAAAGAATGCTCCTCTTGTGCTGACGAATCTCGATGCACAGCCTGACCTGCCGGATAGGCTGGACTCTTGCAGCGCACTCGCCTGTCCCGCTGGTGATGTGTTCTACTACTCCCCCGTGTATGTTATTGAGTGCAGGGCAACTTGCCGATGCAACTGCGGCACCTGACGTGGATCCTGCAGGACCGGTGCAGCCAACGCTGGCGGATCCGACCCCGAATGCAGGTGTGTTATTTTGTTACTGTGCTTCGTGCGATCTGTTGTGTACTCTCAGCTTTCGTGTTGCCCTCGCACTGCACCTCCTGCACCGGACAGCCGCTACCGCCACTGTCCCGTGCATCGAGAGAATGCTCCTCTTGTGCTGACTAATCTCGATGCACAGCCTGACCTGCCGGATAGGCTGGACTCTTGCAGCACACTCGCCTGTCCCGCTGGTGATGTGTTCTACTACTCCCCCGTGTGTGTTATTGAGTGCAGGGCAAGACCCTGGACCGGGGCCATTCACCGCCATCCTGCGTGGACCTGTCGACCAGCCAGTTGAAGGTGCACCAGGTGCGTGCATTCTCTTGCTTGGCTGAGCATAGGGCTGACGCATCTTCGCTTGTTTGTAACGCGTTCGAGACGCTTCGATTTCGCTTTTGTCCGGCCTATGCACACACCATGCTGCATTTACCGCCGTTGCTGCACCATGCTATCAGCGTGGATTGCATCCTGACCCAGCTCTTGCGCATCTGTG
>NW_003307712.1:6383-7458 GCF_000143455.1 Volvox carteri f. nagariensis | reverse complement strand
AGCATAGCGCGTACGGCTAAATTTGCGTGCTAGGCTCCGCAAGCTTAATTTTCTTCCGCCGGTGCGTAACACTGCACAGCACGCAGCTGCACGTGCCGACCCGCAGGTGACGGCACAGCGGCGGCTGCATGACACTGCACAGTGTACACGTTTTGACATACACGCCGTACGCGTCGTATGCGCTATGCCGTACGCGCTATGCTGTGCCGTACGCCCTTAAGCGCCGTGCAACGCACGCAGCGACGGAGCTACGGCCCTCTCGCGCGAACAGCGCGCTCTAGTCCGTCCGTCCGTCTCTCTATCTGTCCACCACGTCGCCGGTTCAATCCCCAGCACGCGCGCGTCTTTTCTTTTGCGCGCTTTTTTTTTCTTTTTTTTTCTTCGTATGCTTCATATGCTCTATATGCTTCATATGCTTCGTATGCTTCGTGTGCTTCATATGCTTCATATGCACATATGCATCTTATGCGATATGCGATATGCAGCGCTAGCAGATCGCAAACTTCAACGTGCAGACTTCAACACACGCCCTTCACCATACGTGCACACGCACATATGCTTCGTATGCTTCGTGTGCTTCGGACGCGCGCGGAGTGACTGCCGTACGCGCTTCATACAGCGCCGTTCTTCGCTTGTAAGCTTTGACGATGCTCGCAATTCACCTTGCCACTGTGCCGAAATACTTTCGAGCTTTTTGCTCTTTCTTTTCGCTTCTTTCGCGCGCTTCAATTCCGCGTCGGAATTGATGCCGTACGCGCTTCATACAGCGCCGTTCTTCGCTTGTAAGCTTTGACGATGCTCGCAATTCACCTTGCCACTGTGCCGAAATACTTTCGAGCTTTTTGCTCTTTCTTTTCGCTTCTTTCGCGCGCTTCAATTCCGCGTCGGAATTGATGCCGTACGCGCTTCATACAGCGCCGTTCTTCGCTTGTAAGCTTTGACGATGCTCGCAATTCACCTTGCCACTGTGCCGAAATACTTTCGAGCTTTTTGCTCTTTCTTTTCGCTTCTTTCGCGCGCTTCAATTCCGCGTCGGAATTGATGCCGTACGCGCTTCATACAGCGCCGTTCTTCG
>NW_003307712.1:0-3389 GCF_000143455.1 Volvox carteri f. nagariensis | reverse complement strand
CACATCTCGGCACATCAACGGGTTGTTCATCACCATCAATGGCTATTCATCGCCATCCTCGTCTGCACATCCTACACGCTACAAGGTCAGTCCACGTTGCAAAGCAGTAGCAATGAATAGATTCGACGAATAGCAGTGAGTAGAAACGATAGCAAGAATAGCAAGGAATAGAAACACAACGCGCACCGAAGTGTGATGCGCAACACAACCTGACCCGCGGGACGGTTTGCGCGGTCGGTCGCGTTCGCTGGTCGGTCGCGGTCGCGTTCGCTCGTGTACCGTTTTTTTTTTATTTGGATGGAGGCCGCGCACCCCTCTCGCCATGTCTCACCTCCTTATGCTTCGTCCTGCTATATCATCATGCTGACTCTGTCACCGTGTGGGAGCCGCAGTCGCCAGCTCGAACCCGGCGCCCGCACATTTTTGCCATTTTTTTCGTTCGGGAGCGTGCACCGCACCGTACAGCACCGCACCGCACCGCACCGCACCGTGATTAAACGCGCAAATCCACCGGATCATGGCCGTGCGCCGCTTCGTCGTGCGCGCTAGCTCCGATGTCGAGTGGGAGCCGCGGTCGCTGGTTCGATCCCGGCGCCGATGCGTCGTTTTATCCTTTTTTACGTTGCGGCTCGCTGGCTTCGTCGCCCGGCGCCCGCTTTCTTCTATTTTTCGTTCGGGAGCGCTGCCTTCATCGTCGCGTGGTTCGTTTTTCGCGTCGTCGTCGTTTATTGTTCTTTTCTTTTCATTCTGGACTGGACCGTGCACCGCACCGCGTCGTCCCGGACTGCACCGCTCCACGCCTGGGCCCGCGCAATGCGCCCCCGAGCAACACCCTGCACCGCTTCGGTGTCCGCGCCGCACCGCACTGCACCGCGTTGCACCGCACCGCGCCACACTGCGTGTGCCAGTGCATTGCACCGCACCAAACCTGTACCCGCGCAATGCGCCCCGGAGCATCGAAGCTCACCGCTTGTGGTGTGTGCTAGCTCCGACACTGATTGGGAACCGCGGTCGCCGGCCCGATCCCGGTGCATGAGTTGTTGTTGTTTTTTTTCGGGACCGCGCACCGCACCGCACCGCACCGCGATTTAACACGCAAATCGCAAAACATTGGCTGCATCGGCTCGCTAACCGATTTTCGCCAGACAACATCTCGGCACATCAACGGTAACGGTTGTCCATCACCATCAATGGCTATTCATCGCCATCCTCGTCTGCACATCCTACACGATACAAGGTCAGTCCACGTTGCAAAGCGGTGGTGGCGGTGGTGGCGGTGGTGGCGGTGGTGGTGGTGGCGGTGGCGGTGGTGGCGGTGGCGGCGGTGGTGGCGGTGGTGGCGGTGCAGTGCTATCCTACACTACGCTTTGTTATGCTATGCTATGCTGTAGGCGCTATGCTATGCCGTACACGCTATGCTATGGTGTGCCGTACACGCTCTGCTATGCCGTACGCGCTATGCTATGCCGTACGCGCTATGATATACCGTACACGCTAAGCCATACGCGCCGCAGGCACCGTACGCGCTGTGCCGTACACGCCATACGCCGTACATGCCGTACGCCGTACACCGTACGCGCTATGCCGTGCGCGCCATACGCCGTACGCCGTACGCGCTATGCCGTACGCGCCATACACCGTACGCCGTACGCGCTATGCCGTACACGTCTTCTACTTTGCGTGTGGATCTCTCCGCATTAAAACTTACAACATGACCGTGTGTAGCATGACCGCGCTGTACACGCCGTACATGCTACGCTATGCTACGCTTGATCGGTGGTGGCGGCGGTGGTGGCGGTGGCGGCGGTGGTGGCGGTGGTGGCGGTGCAGTGCTATCCTACGCTACACTATGCTATGCTGCACTACGCTTTGTTATGCTATGCTATGCTGTAGGCGCTATGCTATGCCGTACACGCTCTGCTATGGTGTGCCGTACACGCTCCGCTATGCCATACGCGCTATGCTATGCCGTACGCGCTATGCTATACCGTACACGCTAAGCCATACGCGCCGCAGGCGCCGTACATGCCGTACGCCGTACACCGTACGCGCTATGCCGTGCGCGCCATACACCGTACGCCGTACGCGCTATGCCATACGCGCCATACACCGTACGCCGTACGCGCTATGCCGTACACGTCTTCTACTTTGCGCGTGCATCTCTCCGCATTACAACTTACAACATGACCGTGTGTAGCATGACCGCGCTGTACACGCCGTACGTGCTACGCTATGCCGTACGTGCTACGCTATGCCGTACGAACTTTGCTATGCTGTGCTTTGCCGTATTCTGCCGTACGTGCTATGCTATGCCGTACAAACTATGCTATGCTGTGCTATGCCGTACGCGCTATGCTTTGCTATGCTGTACACGCTTACGACAGCACCATGCAACGCGGAATTTACCGGGGGACTACGGCCCCCTCGCGGGCGACACAGCCCGCGTCTAGTGTCGTTTATTACAGCATAGGTTTAGGGAAACATTATAGTATAATAGTATCGCAGTCTTAGGTTCGATTCCAATACAATACGCGAAATGGATTTCAATGTAAGAATAACCTACATGTGGATATCCTAATAAAGGGCGCCTACCAATAGAGGTGCATGTGAGAATGCAGAGGTCGAAACGTGTGTTTGAATTTTCATCATGACCCTTAAGAATCCCACATTTTTAAGGCTTAAGAATGTAAGCAGCAAAAAGAATTTCCTGAGAATATGACTTAAGAATGAGTGCCATACTTAGCGAACCTATGGTAAGAACGGTTAAAACCGGCCAAAGAGCAGCTAAGTATGCTTTAGGCAAAGAATGAATAAGTTTGCCTAAGAATGTATAAGAACACCCCAAAGAACGAAAAGAATACATAAGACTGCTGGCCCTAAAGAATGCTAAAGAATGGTAAAGAGTGGTTTTATTTCTTAAGAATGAGACTTAAGAACGAGTGCCATACTTAGCAACCCTATGATAAGAATGGTTAAAACCGGCCAAAGAGCAGCTAAGTATGCTTTAACACTAAGTTGGTCTAAGAACGAATAAGAACACCCCAAAGAATGGAAGAGAATACCTAAGACTGCTGGGCCCCAAAGAATGCTAAAGAATTTCAAAGAATGGTTTTAAGATAAACGGATGCCTTACGAACGTTCTTAGAACGTTCTTAGAACGGTGTAAGAACGTTCTAATGGTTATTCAATTTTATCAATTTGGCTGGGCTAAGAACGAGTTAAGAACGTTCTTAACCCCCCTCCGTGTTTGTAGGGCTTCCTTTAAGGGAGAGGTTCACGGCATTCTCGCCGAATACGGCGAGCGCTTGGGTGAAATAACCTCCGCCCTGAAGGATGTGCAAGCGCAGCTTCGGGATTTGTCACCTACGTCGCCGCCTCCGAGTACGTCG
>NW_003307711.1:48157-49352 GCF_000143455.1 Volvox carteri f. nagariensis | reverse complement strand
CCCCTCAACCTCCCTCTCGACCTCCCTACCACCCCCACCACCTCAAAACCCCCCTCCGCGCCTCGACACCCTATCCCCTTATCCCCTAAACTCCAGCTCCCGCCGCGTCCGCTTGACCATTAGGTCGTGATGTCCACCGCCTCCGCGCAGCGCAGTGCTCCCCCGACGATTGACAGGATCGGGTGGTGGGGTCCCACTCCGTCCCAGCCCCGCCTTGGGACATTAAGCGCGGTGAAAGAGCGCAAGCGCGCCCAGAAGTCCACTACTGCCCGAGCGCGGGCGTATTCCAGGGGGGTTGCTGCTGCTGTTGCTGCTGCTGCTGCTGCTGCTGCTGTTGCTGCTGCTGTTGCTGCTGCTGTTGCCGTCCCCGGTCCCGCGATGGGCCCCTGCGTTTGATCCTCGAGTACCGGTGCGTTCAGCGGCGGCCCCTCGTGCGGTCTCACTCCGTTGGCCAGGTGAAAGAAGTCCGTTATCCGCCGCTGTTGGGGCCCTTGCGCCTGGATCTGTTGCGCTTGCTCTGGCTGTTCTGTCGCGGGGTTAGCCGCCCTTTCCAGTCGCCTTCCGGCTGCTCGCAGACAACACCTGCCTACCTCCATGGCAGACAGGGCTGCCAGGGCGATCACATCCCAGGGGGCCTGCTCGCAGCCGGTCGGGGCTTGGACCAACCACAGCTGCTTCCGGGTGATGCCGCCTGTCGTTGCCTCCTGGGAGGGCTGTATGTGTCGATCAATCTGCTCCCGGACAGCTTGTGCGACGGGGCACTCCCAGAAGTGGTGCATGCGTGGGGAGCAGTGCTGGTTGCTGGCGTTGCCGAACCCTCCACACCCACAGCGCTCCGGCACCATGCGGGCCAGGTGCGTGTTGCCGGGCAGGGGGATGCCGTCCACGGCGAGCCGCCACAGCGTTTCTTTGTTCTCGTTCTCCCACCGNACCCCCGACCACAAGCGGGCTTGCGTCGCCCTGAAGCGGCTTGTTTCCGCTGAGGAGGAAGGTGTCGTTTCCTGCGGGTGCAACGCTTCTTGCACAAATGCTGCCATCAAGCGTCCCCGTTTCTCCTCGGTGGCCCCGCATTGCAGCTGTGTCGCTAGGCGGACCGTCAGGCGTGTGAGTGGGACGGTTGTTGTGCCGCCCAGCATCTGCCATCCGACCCGCTTTAGGATCATAGCCATCGCCTGAGTGCTGTTGGGGGTGCTTG
>NW_003307711.1:47180-48107 GCF_000143455.1 Volvox carteri f. nagariensis | reverse complement strand
GGCTGAAAAGCCGGGGGCCCAGGGCCGAAGCACAGCGCGGGGGGCGGGTGCATACGGCTGGTTAGTCTCATGCACTCCGCCCCCGGGTCAGGCCGCACGGGAAACGACGGCCGGCACGCAACAGCGCTTGTTTGGCGCTCCAACTAGACGGGATCTATGCCCGTTGGTCTCCTAACATAAACGAAGTCGCAACTGGGGGGCTCTTCCTGCCGACCGAACGAACCGAGCATCTCAGAGAGCTCGCTACCAGGACCTGGGCGACCGGGAGCCCGACGAGTCATCCCGGGCTGGGGAGGTCACCAAGCTCAAAAGTCCTCACGCAAAAAAGAGCGCAAAGAGCTCACACCACAAGACGCCAAACAGCCTCCTGAGACTACTACCCTCCTCCGCCTCTCCCTCCCTGGGCTAGTCCAGGGGAGATAGCCCCCGTCGAGGGGGTAACACCGCACAAGTCCGCGCCCTTCCACAGTACTGGGTCTAACTTGAAAAGTATTCAAACGGGAAGACCCTGCGGCAACGCAGGGCGATCAAGCCTCCGGGAACCACAGGGGGGGAGGGTAGCCAGCTCGGCGCCCCCCCAATACCGCTCTACCAAGACGGCTGGTTCCCAAGATCCTATCTCACCTAGACGCCGCAACACGAAAAACCCGGTCTCGTACCCTGAAGAACCTAGTCCTGCACCACGCGCGCACCTTCGAGTACGGCCCCCCCTTCTGGGTGCCCACCTCCCCCTCATCCGCGCCCTCGCTACGGCCACCTGTTTCCACTCACCACCCCTCAACCCTACATCCTCTTGGTGTACTCTCTACCTCTTCCCCTCCCCCCCCGACTCACCCCGCCCTTTCCCCGGNCTCCCCCCCCTCCGCCGGTACGGCTCCCCCAGGCAAATAAACCCTCCCTCCCCCATGTCCCCTTGCGCGGCACCCC
>NW_003307711.1:42991-43893 GCF_000143455.1 Volvox carteri f. nagariensis | reverse complement strand
CTCCGCTGCAGACGTTTTATGGATCAGCCGCTTCTGGTCCTTAGTTCGCTGGGCCAGTTCTGCGGATTGTNTGCGGGCTGCTCGGGCTGCAGCTGTTTGCGCCAGAAAGAACGTGCGCCTGGCTTCCCCCGTCAGGTCTGGCCTGCGGATTTTCTTTATTCCTTGGGTCTTGCGGGGCTTGCATGCTTTCCCCTTATGGAGGTCCGGTGCCGCTGAGGGTGGGGTTAGGTCCAGTACTACTGCTTCTGGTGCCCCCGGCAGTGCTGCTGTCGCCGGCGCTCCTTCCACGGCCGTGGCCGTGGGTGCGGATGAAATCCCATTGGGGTTCGCTGCGGGGGGTGGGGTTGGGTCCAGTGCTGCTGCTTCTGGTGCCCCCGGCAGTGCTGCTGCCGCCGGCGCTCCTTTCACGGCCGTGGCCGTGGGTGTGGAAGAAATCCCATTGGGGTTCGCTGCGGGGGGTGGGGTTGGGTCCAGTGCTGCTGCTTCTGGTGCCCCCGGCAGTGCTGCTGCCGCCGGCGCTCCTTCCACGGCCGTGGCCGTGGGTGTGGAAGAAATCCCATTGGGGTTCGCTGCGGGGGATGTTGTTGCTGCTGCTGGATCCCCCGGTTGTTGTGTGGCCATAGGTGTATTCCCCCCCGTTGGAGCAGGAACATCTGTGGGGGCGTCCTCCTCTCCCCTCAGCTCCGCCAGCACCAAAAAGGGGTTGGTCTCTGCTGGTGCAGCCTTTGCAGCCGTCGCCGGGGTCTTCCTCCCCTTCCTGCCCATCACTGTCCAGCTCGTCTCAGCATCACCTTCACTACTGCCCTGGGGTGGGATAGAGGGGCCACTGCCGCTGTTGTCCCCCTTGCCCCCCCTCACTCCATTCAGCCCGCTGCCATCATCCACCGCCCTTCTGGGCTTGG
>NW_003307711.1:41878-42941 GCF_000143455.1 Volvox carteri f. nagariensis | reverse complement strand
GGCTTGCGTCGCCCTGAAGCGGCTTGTTTCCGCTGAGGAGGAAGGTGTCGTTTCCTGCGGGTGCAACGCTTCTTGCACAAATGCTGCCATCAAGCGTCCCCGTTTCTCCTCGGTGGCCCCGCATTGCAGCTGTGTCGCTAGGCGGACCGTCAGGCGTGTGAGTGGGACGGTTGTTGTGCCGCCCGGCATCTGCCATCCGACCCGCTTTAGGATCATAGCCATCGCCTGAGTGCTGTTGGGGGTGCTTGGAGCCGCCATATCCCCCGCCGTTGGCCTCTCTGGCTGCTGCTGTTGGGGTTGCTGCTCATGCGGCTGCGTCTGTAGCTGTTGCTGCGGCTGTTGCTGCTGTTGCGGCTGCGGCTGATGCTGTGTCTGTAGCTGTGGTTGTGTTTGCAGCTGTTGTGGCTTTACCTGCGGCTGTGGCTGCGGCTGAGGCTGCGGCTGTAGCTGCGGCTGTGGCTGCGGCTGTGGCTGCGGCTGTGGCTGCGGCTGTGGCTGCGGCTGTGGCTGCGGCTGTGGCTGCGGCTGTGCCTGCGGCTGTGGCTGCGGCTGTGCCTGCGGCTGGGGTTGCTGTTGCTGTTGGGTTTCCACTGCTCTTGCAGCTTCGAGCCAGGCCGGGTTGATAGCGCCATGTAGCGTCTTAAGGGCTGCCAGGGTCGCTGACCTGTCCCGCGTGGGTGCTGGGGTTGATGGGTCGAGGTGTGTCCTGACCCATTCGGGCCAGGTCGACCTGGGGAGGGAGGCCACTCGAGTATGCACCACTAGGTCCCAGACCCGCACTAGGTCGCCCACCGTTTGCAGTTTCCTGCATGTAGCGATCCCCACGAAGTGCGTCTCCAGGCCCGGGCGGCGGTTCAAACTGTCTGGGTCTGCCTCGCCGTATGTATGTATGTATGTATGTATGTATGTATGTATGTATGTATGTATGTATGTATGTATGTATGTATGTATGTATGTATGTATGTATGTATGACGTTGATTACACTGTGGGCTGAAAAGCCGGGGGCCCAGGGCCGAAGCACAGCGCGGGGGGCGGGTGCATACGGCTGGTTAGTCTCATGCA
>NW_003307711.1:10062-10802 GCF_000143455.1 Volvox carteri f. nagariensis | reverse complement strand
TCGATTTTTGTTGGCTACATGCGAGATACCTTGCAATAGAGAATGCTGTATAGTACCTATAACGCGTTTCAGCTAGGCGAGATATTATGTTTGGTCCGTTACACACACACACACACACACACACACACACACACACACACGGACATGGGCAATCCTACAGGTCGGGGCCCCCCTGGGCGCTTCGCGCTGGGGCCCCGCCCAAAAATTCGGTTAGGGCAGTCCCGGCAGGGGAGGGCTCCTGATATACCTAACAGGCCAACAAAAAGACCTCCAAGAGAGAAAGGCTAAGAGAGCTCGACACCACAAGACGTCTTGCAACCACCTTAAAACAACTGACCTCCACCACCTGTCCCTTCCTGGGCTGGTCCAGGGGAGAAGTAGCCTTATAAAGAAAAGGGATCCCGCACAAGCCTGATCACCACTGCAGGGGCCCGGGATAGTCCGGCGAAACGACCAAAGCGTTAGCATTGCCACGACACACAGCTCCTAGACCCTCCAGAAAACCGCAGGGGGAGGATTGTAGCCCGCGCGGCGCCTCCCCGTTACCGCCACTAACCTGAACGGTTGGTCCTCCGGAAACCTATTCACCCTGTCTCGTACTGCACCGCTCTCACCCTCGTCCCTCACCAAGCAACCCAGTCCCACAGAGAAGACGTGTCTAAATAGAATGGCCCTCCTCGGGCCACATCTCCCCCTCATCCGAGCCCCGCTACCACCACCAGACCTCAACCTCCCAAACA
>NW_003307711.1:6003-9870 GCF_000143455.1 Volvox carteri f. nagariensis | reverse complement strand
TCTTGCACTTGTTCAGCGCACGCACGAAGAGACGGGACATTTTGGCGTTCGTCGCACCTTGGCACTTTTGCTCACCCAGCACTGGTGGCATGGTATGCATCGCGACGTTTCCACTGTTGTACGGCACTGCGAGTCTTGTGACCGCGTCAACACCTCATTTGCATCTCCTTCCCCTGTTCTTAATCCTTTGTCTGTTCAAGGGATGTTCTATCGTTGGGGAGTTGATCTGTGTGGTCCATTTGCCAAACCGCAGCTGGGAATACGTACGTCATGATTTGTATTGAGCATTTTTCTAAGTACGCGGTTTTCATTCCTTTGCCTGATAAGGAGGCAGAGCATACCGCATTTGCATTTTTACATCATGTGCTAGGTCGCTATGGTTCCTGTGCTGAGGTCTGTTCGGACCAGGGAAGCGAATGGAAGGGGCCTTTTGCACAACTTTTGATAGATTGCCTCATTGACCATCGTCAAACCTCACCGAGTCACCCACAAGCTAACGGACTTGCCGAGCGTGCAGTTCAAACTTGCAAGCGCGCTTTACGTCGCATGTCTCAGCAGAGGAGTGCAGGTGTCAACTGGGATCAGCAGCTGCCTTACATCATGTTGGGTTACAACTGTTCGAAGCAGCAGTCTACTGGTTTCAGCCCATACAGTTTGCTCCACGGAGTTCAGCCCACTATACCACCCGCGGTGAAGCAGCGCTTTGAGGAACACATCTCCTTCGATTCGCTGGAGGAGGCTTCGGAAGCTCTTCTTAAGCGTGGCGAGGCTATGCGTCGTAACATGAGTATTGCAGGGGAAAATTTACTTATCGCCCAGCATAGGGATACGTTGCGATATGCCGCTTTGCGTGGTGGGGGTAACCATCCTAGGTTGCGCAGGTTTGACATAGGGGATTATGTTTATTATCGTAACACTAGTTCGCGCACGGCGTTAGATCATAGGGTTCAACCTGCCGTACTTCGCGTTAGTGAGGTGCGTCCCAGCGGCGTACTTGTTCTGCAAGGTCAAGACGGTCAAACCATGCAAACGCATGTTATGCACTGTGCACCTTGTCATTTGCCTATTTTAGACGAGGTTGTCGATCCTCGCTTGTCTCGACCTCATGCTAATTTGTCCTGTGAGGTTTGCAAAATGCCTGATGGGGAAGAATGGATGCTTCTCTGTGATAGCTGTGGGACGGGTTGGCATACTTATTGCCTGAAACCGCCTCTCAAACAAATCCCTGACGGCACTTGGGTGTGTCCTAATTGTCTTTCTAAAGGCATCACCGTAGCACAAATAAACTCTCGATCTTTAGCTAACTCTGGTAGTAATTCCAATAAATCCAGCACTAAGCCTGTTCCTCCGCAATATCTTGCCGAATTACAAGGGTCACGAGTATTTGGATCTAATTCCGGACCCTCTGGCAGTCGCGCCACGAGAACCGGTGTCGATACCTATGCCGGTAAACGAGGCAGGAAGCATTTCTTCGAGGTGCTTTATCAGGACGGCGAACTGGAGCTGGTGGATGTTGTGCAGCTGCGCAATCTGCTTGCACCTAAGTCTGCCCGCCCAAGGCGAGCGGTGGGAGCAGCGGCGGTTACAGCAGCCGCATCGAAGCTGGAGCACTGGAGTTTGGATTCAGCCGCGGACGTTCCTGTGGCGCTGGATCTGGCTATGGCGGGAGACCACTCAGTATTCAAGATAGCTTTGGTCACCAATCAATTATTCGAGCAACGTCTTCAACTTCCGTCCGTACCGCAGCCGCATGTCGACGTGTTGCGAGGAGCGTTGCGTTGGAGCTTGGTTAAAAACGTAATTCTGCCTTACGAGGTTTCAAATCCTTTGCGTGTCGCTTTGTTGTCTTCTGGCGCGCGCGTCTTAAAAGGGAAGCCGGTAAAATTTAGTGATCCCTTGTCGCCTCAGTTTTACGACGGCGTAGATAAGCAGTTTACATCTGTAGATGCAGCAGTGTTGTCAATCACTGGCGCGTTGTTAGATTTGGCAATTCCAGCAGCGATTAAGTCTGTTAAGGGCTTTGTGGTCGCTAGAGTTCCGGTTGATCACATATCGGGTGCTGATGAAGCGCGCATGAAGTGGTTGCGCAGTCTGCAGGATAAGGATCGTCTGTTGATGTTGAGTTGTCCTTCTGTTGAGTCCGAGTACCAGTCTTATATCTGGCTGATTGTGTTCACGAATCCGGCTATCAAGCGTGTGATTTTGAAAGATAGCAGCTTAGCTGAGCACTTGCTTTGAATGTGCGTACATGGATCTTTCCACGGGCATTCACCATCTCGGCTTCGCCCGCTGGGGGGGGGAGTCTGCCGTACGCACGTGTTTTGTTCGGTGCTACAGTCATATGACGCGACAGCTGTCACGACATTTTAGCGTCACGTTCATTTTACCGTCTTTTATAATCTTCTTAGGTCATAATCGGTGTGAATACGCGAATTTCGTGTATTATCGCGTAAGGTGTTTGGTTCTTATCTTACACTTCGCTGATCGACTTATGGACGAGATGCGAATGTACGCTCGTTTGCGTATGTTCATGTATTTTACTTGTGAATTGTTCATTTCTTGTGTGAATGTTCTGTCACACGGGTTATTAGGTGTTTCACTTGTGTCATTTGTGAACTATACGTCGTGGTCGTACTCGAGGCTTATCTTTTGAGGGCCTCCTGTGATCGACAGTGAGACTTCGGTATTTATAGCCGGTAGCGAGCTTGGAATAGTCGCTTTACGGCTCATGATCGGAACATTGTAAAGTTCTCTGAGCTAGACAACAAGCCCTGTGCGGACCTCCCTTCTCATTAGCCGCATAAGTAACTTCTTTCCACCAGCCGAACTCCTGTGTGGGCCACTCAACGCCCATATCCTTCACGCCGGGCATACTCAGTTGGTGAGGTAAATCTTTGCCACTGTTGATTGATTGCCTGGAGGGAATCTTGGCCCCTTTCGCGGGTTGCTACTTGCTGCGTATTACGACTTGCCCGTTCGTGTGCCGTCTAGTCAGCACTTTAAGCTACCTGCAGGACTTCGCCTAGACCACCCTGCCTTCCATAGCCGTAAAGCCTAAATCAGGCTAAAAGACCAAGTAAGTTCGGTTTTTGGTTTACCTTAGGTGTTCTGTCGCCTAGGGGATATTCGGGTTGCTTTTCCCAGCACCCTTTTTGGTAGGTTAGGCAGGCTAGGTCACGCCAGCCGCAGCCGTTCAGCAGTGTTACGCACAGCTGCCCTACTATTCAGCAATTTCGGGCCACTTTTTACTGGGTCGATTTGCTTTCGTATTCGGTCACTTTCACAATCGACACGGTGTCACGCATCGCCCGGGCTCGGGTTTCGCTCAGTAGCAGACGTACCCACGCACACAGCTGTGGCCCTGCCCCCATCGCCTCCATGGCCGCTAGGAGAAAGCCGCGATCCACTGTATCGTATGCTTTGGCAAAGTCCAGGAATGCCAAAAGCCCTTGGCGGTTCTGCTTGCGGAGGAGGTGTGACAGGTAGCGCAGGAAAAGTACGCTGGCCCCAATCAGGCGCTTGGGGAGGAAGGCGGATTGCTCGGGGGTGATGACCCGTCCCAGGGCGGGGCCCAGGCGGTTCGCCAGTACCTTAGCAAGGAGCCGGTAGTCCGAGCATAACAACGTGATGGGGCGGTAGTTGCCGGGGAGCTTGGGGTCGCCTTTTTTATAGAGCACTGTGATGATCCCTTCAAGGAAGCCTGCGGGCACCTGCCCGGTCGTGCCAATGGCAGTGAACAGGCCTGCCATGGTATTACCTATGGCTGACCAGAATTTCCTGTAGATGTCGGCTGGAATCCCATCCCACCCTGGGGCCTTGCCAGGTGCGCTCTTCTTGAGTGCCTTCCGCAGTTCGGTGGCTGTGATC
>NW_003307711.1:4395-5709 GCF_000143455.1 Volvox carteri f. nagariensis | reverse complement strand
GGGTGCGGGCCTCCATGGCATCCTTCCGGCAGTCTTCCCGATGTGCTCGTGCGAGCATTGCCTGGGCTTCGACCAGTTGTTGGAGTGGCTGTTGTGCTGTGGGGGCTGCATCCACCGCTTGCCTTGCCAACTGGACCTGCGGTAACACCTCCCGAGCCCGGGCCCCTGGTCTGAGCTTGCGGTGTTGTGCCGCCTTGTTGAGCTGAAGGGCCAGGGTGCTCAGCCGGCGTTTAAAAACTGGCCACCACGCAATCAGGCCCAACGGGTTGTCCTCCGCAGATGGTGCTGTGGCACACTGGCTGGTGATCCATGCCTCCATGCTTGCGGCTAAGTCCTGGTGTGATGTGAAGGCCAGCCGCACTCGTCGGTTCCCTGGGCCCTTGCTCTCTGGTCGGCACGGCAGCAGGTGCATGACCATTGGCTTGTGATCCGACGGTGTTTGCACGGCAATCTCCGTCTTAGCAATGTACGGCATGGTGCCATGGTCTACATAGATGCGGTCTAGGCGGGAGGCCCCGACGCAGGGAGCCCTGTAGAAGTGGGTGTAGTCGCAACTGTGGGGGTGCAGCTGGCGGTGGCTGTCCACCATGGTGGGGCCTGCTGCCCGAAGAAGGTCCACTGTTGGGCCGTCTCCCCGTCGCCCTCCTGGACCCGCTGTGGAGTCCAGCCCTGGGTCTTCCACAAAGTTGAAGTCACCTGCCCAGACCAGCATGGTGTCACTGTTCTCGGCTGCATGCTTGGTTGTGGCTGGCAGCGTGGCTGTGAACAGCTGTTGTCGGAGGGGGTTCACGTGTGCTGAGGTACCCGTGGGGCCATAAATGTTGCAGATGTGGATGCGGTGTCCTCCCCAGCGTAGTATACAGCTGGCAAATCTCCCTCGGACCACGGGGATGGGCGGGTTTTCCACGATAGCAGTCAGATCCCGACGGACTAGGATGAGAACTCCTGCTGTGTGGGAAGAGTTGGACCACGAGTGTGCAGCCACTTTCCATCCCCTGGTGTGCATCGCCTGTGATGCCATGTTTAGCTCTTTCTCCAGTCGACTCTGGTCATGGGCATTAGTATGGTGGGTCTCCTGAAGGCACACCACATCAAGTCCCATCTCTGTCCACAGCTTGGCCGCCGCATGTATTTTTGCGGTATGTTTTGCCGTCATGCCTTGCACGTTGTGCGTAGCAATCCGAAGGGGGTGGCCCCTAGTGGCGCCCCGCTGGCGGTTTCCATTGGTTGCTGGCGGCATGTTACGTTTGTTGGGTATGGCTGACCGAAGAACCCTCTCCGGGTGGGGATTCTGTCTCAACGTCGGGCTGAGTC
>NW_003307711.1:0-4345 GCF_000143455.1 Volvox carteri f. nagariensis | reverse complement strand
GTTCTTCACTATTGCCATGTGGGTTATTTGCGCTTTGGCTGCCGTCGCTGTACTCCGGGTCATGGGCCGTGTCATTTGCAGCTGGATCGGCTCCACCTGGGCAAAGAGGGCAGCCGCCTGTGTTTTCGGGGAGCCCATTGTGGTGTTCTTCCCGGCTGCCTGAGTTGGCGGGGGAGATGGCCATTCCCTGTTTGTCTGTGCATTGTTGGCAGGGCCGGCTTGTTCTGCTACCGGTTTCCATGGCTGTTCCCGGATAGGCGTGAGTTGGATGGCAGCTGCCTTGTGGGGTGTCCCGAAGACAATGGCCACCTGGGGCTGCTTGGGCTGTCCTGGTGGTGGGTTGGCCGCCTCCTGAGCCCTCTCCTCTGTCCTGAGGCTCATTGCATCAGGTGCCGTGGTCTGCCTCAGGGGGGGTTTAGTGGCCGCTGCATCAGGTGCCGTATTTTGCTCCAGGGGGGGGTTCGTGGCCGCTGCGCCAGGTGCAATGTTTTGCTCCGGGTGGGGGGTCGTGGCCGCTGCGCCAGGTGCCTTGGTTTGCCCTGGGGGTTTCTCCTCCTCATCCCTCAACTCCGCCAGCACTGAGTACGGGTTCCCCTCGTCTGCTAGGTCCGATTCCGCCTGGATCTGCTCCGCCTCCATTTCCATGTGCGTTGTCTCCAATCCCAGGGCGGAGTGTGTGGGTGCAGTTGGTGGTGTTGGGGGTGGGGCGTCGGCAGCTATGGTGGCTCCAGGTGTTGGGTCGGCTGTCTGGTGTGGTGCTGCAACCACTGTCTCCTGCCTGGCCTCCTGAGGGTCGGGAATGGGGGTCTTCTTACCCCTCTTCTCCTGCCGCATCCACCCTGCGTCCCCGGGGGAACCCTCTGTGTTGTTCCCACGGGGTTGGGTGGCAGGTTTGCTGCCGCTGCCGCCACTGCCGTTGGGCTGGGGAGGAAGGGCTCTGCTGCTGCTGGGCCCTGGCTGCAAGTCTGGGCCACCTTTGCTCTGTGGGGGCGGTGGTGGCCGTGGTGCGGAGGTGGAACCTATCTCCACTGCAGCTGGTGTAGGGATTTGGGCTGCTACCGCAGCCTGTATCCCTGACACCTGCAGCTCCACCACTGGTTCCCGGGATCCCAGGTGGGTAACGGTGTGTATTGGGCCGCTGAATGCTGGCAGGGGCGGCATTGGCGATGGCCCTATGATGTTGTGCCTTGCCATCTCGGGGGCGTTAGTTCTCCCCGTGGCTGCTGTGGCGGTGGTCCCCCGCTGGGTTCTCGCGATGGCAGCCCATGTGCCATTTACTACCGTGCCAGCATTGCTTCGGCTGGGGCCTGGCTCCGGAATCTGCGTCATTTTTGGCTGAGCTCCCTTGCGTGCTGGCGGTAAACAGCCAATTATAGCGGGGGCTGCCTCCAGCGCCAAGGGCACCTTGGACGCGACCAGGGTCCCAGTGCAGTGGGTACTGTCCCCTGGCGTGCCATACGTATAGGGGAGCTCCGCCGGGAGATTGAAGTTTCCCGCCGGTAGCTTCACTGCCCATTTGTCAGCCTGGAAGGGGCATTTGCAGGGAAAGCCGAATTCCTCCCTCTTCCATTGCCTCCCGCTGACCCTGCTGTACGCCATCGCGAGGAAGGCCGTAACTCCCTGGCGCGTTATGCCCAGCGGAAGTCCCGACACTTCCCACCGACGCGGCACTATCTTATCCAAGCCTTTAACTGTTAGTTCCACGTTTACCGGCTCCTGGCCGGGGTAGAACTCCACTCCGCCTAGCTGTAGGCGCCCCTCCCTGAGAAGCTCGCTGTTGGTGAGCCTTGCCAAGCTGCCTGGTGGCATCAGGACTGAGATCTCCATCGCAACGCGCTTATCCTTCATTGGAAAGATGCGCCGCTTCGTCACTGCGGGCCCTTCCAATGCCTCCAAGTCCGCTGATTTTGCCCATAATTTCAACTTAGAAATTATGTGCTCTACAAGTCGCCCATAGCTCTGAGCGTAGACATCTGAAATGTCGGAGCCCGGTGGCCAATGCGCGACCAATTCCCATGTCTCCGGACAGAGCACGAAGAGCCGCTCCGTCGGTGACGCGAGAATGTTAAGTTCGAGAGGAGTAAATTCCTCTCGTTTTACTTTCCTCTGGGTCGTTTGCGGCCTTGTGGCCGTTGCTGTCTTCCGACCAGTTTGAATTTTCGGCCGGTCAGCGGTCTTCGCCGCTCTAGTTTGCAACATTTGTTGCGTCGAATTTATATGACATTTAGATGTTGTACTCAAAATAGCCATAAAGATTGCGGACCGTGGTAGCGGTATTGGTCAGGGCTCTAGTCGCAGTATGGTGCGGCTAAGTTATGCCCATTTTTTGTATGTATGTATGTATGTATGTATGTATGTATGTATGTATGACTTAGATTACACTGTGGGCCGCGAGAGCCGGGGGCCGAAGCCGAAACACAGCGCAAGGGTCGGGAGCACACAGCACAAGTCGGTTAGTCTTGTGTGCTCCCGACCCCGACTCAGACTGCCAACACTCTACGCAGCCACTCCGCAGCCCCTCCATCCGGGGATGGCGCTGCAGTGAATACACCACGAAGGGCTCTCAGGTCCCGCTAGAGCGAGTCCACAAGTCTCAGCTAGGGCAAAGTCAAAGGCTCTCTGAAACAACCCCCCAAAACACCACCAACGAAAACGGGATTCGAAGGGAAAACAAACAAACAAACAAAAATTCGGTTAGGGCAGTCCCGGCAGGGGAGGGCTCCTGATATACCTAACAGGCCAACAAAAAACCTCCAAGAGAGAAAGGCTAAGAGAGCTCGACACCACAAGACGTCTTGCAACCACCTTAAAACAACTGACCTCCACCACCTGTCCCTTCCTGGGCTGGTCCAGGGGAGAAAGTAGCCTTATAAAGAAAAGGGATCCCGCACAAGCCTGATCACCACTGCAGGGGCCCGGGATAGTCCGGCGAAACCACAAAAGCGTTAGCGTTGCCACGACACACAGCTCCTAGACCCTCCAGAAAACCGCAGGGGGAGGATTGTAGCCCGCACGGCGCCTCCCCTTTACCGCCACTAACCTGAACGGCTGGTCTTCCAGAAACCTTTTCACCCTGTCTCGTACTGCACCGCTCTCACCCTCGTCCCTCACCAAGCAACCCAGTCCCACAGAGAAGACGTGTCTAAATAGAATGGTCCTCCTCGGGCCACACCTCCCCCTCATCCGAGCCCCGCTACCACCACCAGACCTCAACCTCCCAAACACCAGACCTACGTCCTTTTGGCGCTCTCACCGCCATCTCCCCCCTCCCCTGTCCGAGCGACCCCACCTCCCCCCGGCTCTCCAGCACCCTACAACCTCGGAGTGACACTAGGGAAGAAAAAGGGTTCTTCCCTGCACGACGTGACCGCCTCCATTCCCCGTCCTTCTCCTCTCCCTCTCCCGTCTCAGGGTTCCCTCTCACCTATTCCCTTGTCCTCCAACCCCCATCCCCCTCGAACTCCTATAGCCCCCGAGCCCTGCCCTACAAACTAAGCTCAAAGCGCTCTTAGGCAATAATTTCCACCGCTTCGGCGCACCGCAGTGCTCCTTCTGAAACCGACAGGATCGGGTGGTCGGGTCCCACCCTGTCCCAGCCTCTCCGCGGGGTGCCCAGCGCCGTGAAGGAGCGCAGACGCGCCCAGAAGTCCACCACTGCCCGGGCGCAGGCCCGCTCCAAGGGGGTTGCTGCGGGTGCTGCTGCCGCCGCGCCTGCCGTTGTTGCTACCGCCCCTGTCGCCGTGTTCCGCTCCTGCGTTTGGTCCTCATCCCCCGGCGCATTCAGTGCAGGCCCCGTCTGCGGTCCCGCCCCGTCGGCCTGGATGAAAAAGTCCGTTATCCGCCTCTGTCTGGGGCCGGGTACCTGCACCTGCTGCGCGTGCTCCCGGTTCTGTGGTCCTTGGCTCCCAGCTCGTTCCTGCCTCCTGCCCGCTGCTCTCAGGCAGCATCTGCCAACCTCCATGGCAGACAGGGCCGACAGGGCGATTATATCCCATACGGCCTGTTCGCATCCGGTTGGGGCCAGTAATAGCCAGAGTTGCTTTCGGGTGACTCCACCTACCACCGCTTCCTGAGAAGACTGTAGATGCCGGTCGATCTGTGCCCGCACCGCCTGCGCCACCGGGCATTCCCAAAAGTGATGCATGCGTGGCGAGCATGGCTGACCAGCTGCTCCACCGAATCCGCCACATCCACAGCGTTCTGGAGTCATGCGGGCTAGGTGCGTGTTGCCCGGTAGGGCGACGCCATCCACTGCAAGCCGCCATAACGTCTCCTTATTCTCATTCTCCCATCGTACCCCGGACCAAACGCGGGCCTGCGTCACCCTGAATAGGCTGATTTCCGA
>NW_003307710.1:47402-50108 GCF_000143455.1 Volvox carteri f. nagariensis | reverse complement strand
GTCGAACGCGTTCCAACGTCTACTGGTTGGGAGAACAACTGGTGTTCCAACAGCATAAGTTTTGAGTAGCTGGTATCCAGCGGAACGCATAAGACACTCGACTTGAGTCCATTTAGGAACGGCAAACACCGCAGAAGTTGTTTTAGGATTTTTTAGCTTACAGCGGTGGTAATGTTGCTGCCATTCTTTAATATGAGTGTATGGGGGATTGATCCAAACAAACTCGCCAGATACGTCCGTATCAAAGAACGAGTTGGATGGAGAGGCAAAGCGCGAACAGAGACTGTTGTCGCCCGAGTCGTTACAAGCGGCATCGAACGTAAATTGACGCCCAAGTTCGTTCTCAACTCTTCGAAATTCATCACGAAGGAACATCCGATCACATATCAACGGATCGCAGACGGGCGGAACAACAGAGTCCCTAATCTTCAAGTCAGGCTCGGCAGAAGAGACTTGGTCTACACGTGCTACAGCACTAACGGCCTGCTTGAAAGACACCCCCTCGCGCTTGCCAGCGTCCTAATTAGCCGGTCGGTTCGCGTTTAGACTAGCCGTCTTCTCCTGCAGTCGGGCCATCTGCTCCTGCAGGTGGCGAAGGCAGTCCTTCTTGTGCTCTTCCCAAGTCTGGTTCGCCGGTTTGAGGCGAGAGCACATCCGACACTTGAGAGGAGTACCGGACGTTGACGTCCGCGGTTTCTTCGCACGAACCGTTTCCCAGGCCTGTTTGGAAGGGGACCGAGGGCGAGATTGCTTAGGGCGAGAGGAGGAAGTAATCTTCGACGGGCCAGCTTGCGTAGTAACTACAGCAAGCTGTGCTTTGTCCTTTCCGGCTTTCCACCGAACCTCCTGACCGCTAGCATACAGGATTAGCTTCTCTAAATCCTGCCAATCTTTGCCCTCATCGTCCGTAGCGCAGCGACCGCGCAGCGCAGGAACTAAGCCCTTGATATACCAAGAGATTTGATCCGCAACACTCATATCATTCGCTTCGCGAACAATATCGTAAAAGCGCTGCGTATACTCCGGTACGGACTCGTCTATTTTCATATCGTACTCGTGCGCGTGCAAACGATCGCGTGCGGCCATCGCGGTGTCGCGCTTTGCATCCCCATATTGTAACAGGAATTTATCACGCAACAAATCGCGGGTAAGAGGTTGCGCGCCGGACTTGTGCTTAAGGAAAAGGTCTGCGGCCCACTCCTGAGCCTTGCCCGTAAGCCAGAACATAAAGTGCTCAAGCGGGTCCATTTGCGACAAGTCAAAATATTGCATAAGGAGCGCGAACCATGTCTTAGTATTAGTAATTTGCGAATCCTTCTTTCCACTAAAACGAGGTGGTGCAAGGATACGCTTATTTACCTCGGAGGGACGAGCAGACTTGGAAGGAGGGGCCGCCGAGCCGGAAGGACCACCGGCTTGCTTGGCGATGCCCTCGCCCCAGAGCTGCTTGACCTCTTCCAAGCGTACTTCGGGATTAAGGTGGCGCTGCAGAAGCGCCTGGAAAGCGCAATTCTGCAGCATATCCACGTCAAGAAACGCGGCCAGATTGCTGTCCAACGTCTCGCAGATGCCATCAATAATTATCGTCTTACGCCTAGTGTCCGACGTACTCGGAGGCGGCGACGTAGGTGACAAATCCCGAAGCTGCGCTTGCACATCCTTCAGGGCGGAGGTTATTTCGCCCAAGCGCTCGCCGTATTCGGCGAGAATGCCATGAACCTCTCCCTTAAAGGAAGATAATTCCGCTTGAAGAGCGGGGACTTGATTGTCGCGAGCCGCGCGAAGCATTTCTTGGACCTGCGCGGCTGCCGCAGCCTGCGCTGGCGTACGCGCCGGAAGCCCGCCCGTAGAAGGCGAGGCCCGCTGCGCGGTCTCCGAAGGCGATTCCGCCGGAGAATCAACGTCCATCTGTGGACAATCAACAGGAATATTATTAATATGATGTTCCTTATTGGGAATAGCCAAAGGGCGTTCGTCTTCGTCGTCGGACTCAGTAGCCTCGGGCGCAGTAGGGTCCTGTTCCTGAAGGGATGCTTCGCGGTACCTTTCATACAATTTTTGAAGCTTAAGGAATTTAGTCAAACGCTTTAGCGCGGCCTTATTGTAGCGCATCGCGTCAAGGAGGATCGAACTTGACCCTCGATACCAATGTAGCAGTCGCTCACCTGACGGGAGGACTGACAGAGCGGAAGCGTGGAGTTATTGGTCCTCGTCGTTGTAGGAAGAAGTCCAACCAAGCGGCAAGCACTAGCGTACATAAGATGTGTACGTAACAGTTAGAGACGGCGGCAGCGGAGTCTTGAACTCCGAACACCTAGTAATGTGATACGTCAGTGTCTGGCCAGAACACCCCGCCCGGGTAGCTTATATCTCGGCCTACCTGCCGGATAATCTCTACTACGGACCTTGCCGTACTAGGATAATGTTGGTGGGGCCCGGGGCCCCAGCCCGTTAGATTCGCTTACGAACAACTGCCCAGTTCGCGACATGTGACGAAACTCGGAACATGTACGAAACTTGAGTCAGATCGTTTAACAAATTAACAGTTATTGTTAAAAGTAATCGTTAAAATATTCTAAGGGAAATGTAGCCTGCTACAGTGTTGTTTCATTTTGAGTGGAAGGCCGTAGTCGTCCGGCATTCGTGGACGGCAGCCATACACAAGGTAGAAGGGCATGTAGCCCGTGGCTTCACATTTGCTGTTGT
>NW_003307710.1:39139-47352 GCF_000143455.1 Volvox carteri f. nagariensis | reverse complement strand
GACTTGGAAGGAGGGGCCGCCGAGCCGGAAGGACCACCGGCTTGCTTGGCGATGCCCCGCCCCAGAGCTGCTTGACCTCTTCCAAGCGTACTTCGGGATTAAGGTGGCGCTGCAGAAGCGCCTGGAAAGCGCAATTCTGCAGCATATCCACGTCAAGAAACGCGGCCAGATTGCTGTCCAACGTCTCGCAGATGCCATCAATAATTATCGTCTTACGCCTAGTGTCCGACGTACTCGGAGGCGGCGACGTAGGTGACAAATCCCGAAGCTGCGCTTGCACATCCTTCAGGGCGGAGGTTATTTCGCCCAAGCGCTCGCCGTATTCGGCGAGAATGCCATGAACCTCTCCCTTAAAGGAAGATAATTCCGCTTGAAGAGCGGGGACTTGATTGTCGCGAGCCGCGCGAAGCATTTCTTGGACCTGCGCGGCTGCCGCAGCCTGCGCTGGCGTACGCGCCGGAAGCCCGCCCGTAGAAGGCGAGGCCCGCTGCGCGGTCTCCGAAGGCGATTCCGCCGGAGAATCAACGTCCATCTGTGGACAATCAACAGGAATATTATTAATATGATGTTCCTTATTGGGAATAGCCAAAGGGCGTTCGTCTTCGTCGTCGGACTCAGTAGCCTCGGGCGCAGTAGGGTCCTGTTCCTGAAGGGATGCTTCGCGGTACCTTTCATACAATTTTTGAAGCTTAAGGAATTTAGTCAAACGCTTTAGCGCGGCCTTATTGTAGCGCATCGCGTCAAGGAGGATCGAACTTGACCCTCGATACCAATGTAGCAGTCGCTCACCTGACGGGAGGACTGACAGAGCGGAAGCGTGGAGTTATTGGTCCTCGTCGTTGTAGGAAGAAGTCCAACCAAGCGGCAAGCACTAGCGTACATAAGATGTGTACGTAACAGTTAGAGACGGCGGCAGCGGAGTCTTGAACTCCGAACACCTAGTAATGTGATACGTCAGTGTCTGGCCAGAACACCCCGCCCGGGTAGCTTATATCTCGGCCTACCTGCCGGATAATCTCTACTACGGACCTTGCCGTACTAGGATAATGTTGGTGGGGCCCGGGGCCCCAGCCCGTTAGATTCGCTTACGAACAACTGCCCAGTTCGCGACATGTGACGAAACTCGGAACATGTACGAAACTTGAGTCAGATCGTTTAACAAATTAACAGTTATTGTTAAAAGTAATCGTTAAAATATTCTAAGGGAAATGTAGCCTGCTACAGTGTTGTTTCATTTTGAGTGGAAGGCCGTAGTCGTCCGGCATTCGTGGACGGCAGCCATACACAAGGTAGAAGGGCATGTAGCCCGTGGCTTCACATTTGCTGTTGTGATTTGATGGCGAGAATTCCGCCATCCGCTGTGTGTGTGTGTGTAGGTGTTCGGCCCCAGTGTTCGGCCCCCAGCAAGTCGGTGAGTTCCGGCCCCCTACATAATTGCGTAGAATCTCTTGCAGGACGTGATTCACTGTTCGCTCAGTTAGTCCATCCGTTTTTATAAGAACCAGCTACCCTTTTATAAAAAACACTTCCACTTACCCAGGTAGCAACCATGGTAGCAACTATAGTAGCCCAACAACTCTAACCTATTGCTACCAACTTCGTCTATGTTACCTCCAAATCTTGCTCCTTCTCTTTTACTGTTAATACTTTTTTCCTAAAGTGGTGAGGGTGGAACGACGTGGAGAGCTGCTGTTTTTTGAAGTGCAGTTGCTGGGCTGTGTTGCACATTGCTTACACAGTGAACCGCGGGTCACGATCTGACGGTAGGAAGTCAGTCGATACAGAGCCATGTTCGCAGGTGAGATATTTCATCACGCAAGATTTATGCGACCTGAAGGATCATAGTGATTTGGTCGTGCGTCGGCACGACGAACATGACGAATTTTGTCAACAAATGTCGACAAAGACGCAAACGGCCGTGTGGCCATCCTTGGCGGGTGACAGCGGCGACTTGATGATGAAACCGCAGGACACCAGCAGACTGTCAGACTCCAACAAGCAGCACAGCCGCAGACTAAGGTTTGACAAACAATCTCAACATAAATAAATAGCCTATCTTTTATTTGGACTTAGCGCAAAAGCCCACACATTAGCAACAAGACAAATACACAGACAGCAAACTATTTTTCCTACACCGCTTTCATGCATATGCACAACCTGCCGTGTTCACAATCAAGAGATTTTCTTAAATTGGTTTGGCAGCACAAGAAACCCTGAAAATACAGGATCAGCCGGAAAACAGAAAACGGTAAAACCCCCCTCTTTGTTATATATATATCGTTAAATTGTGAGATCGTGAAATGCACGTAATATAATTCTCCCACTTATTTAACAACAAGTCACCTTGTTCCTCACAAGTTCCGGTTCACATTGTGTCGATCGGCGCAAAGCGGACCCAGGACCCCAAACGCACGCTTAGTCCTTCGCTGCCACGTAAGCGCCGTGAAATCGGTACGGCACCTTAAACGGCAAGTCCACGTTCGCCAGCCCGCTCATATCCGCTGCGTCATACACACACAATACGCTTCTCCCGCCCGGCATGATCTTCGGGGCCAGCAGCACTCCGTCATCCTCGGTTGACCCGTCGGGTCGCGGCACAAAAATGGGCTGCCCTGCAAGTGGGGGGTTTCGTCGAGTGGCAGCTAATATCTCCCGCCGTTGCCGGAAAAACAGAAGTTCGTCAGAAAAACAGGAGGTGAACAGGTAAACGAAGGGTACATACAGTGGTTGGAAAAACAACATGGATGCGAATGGATGCGGCGGTACGAGGTAAGAAGCAACATATTCCCTGATGCTGATGCACCGCTTATGATTATGATAACCAGAACGCGTTCGTACGCGGTCAGCAGGCCCCCGGACTTCACACGGGAATCACATGCACGAAGGGAAGGACCAACTGCCGGCTCCCAAGTGGAGCTGGGGCTGGGGCTGGCAGGAAAGGGAAGGGAAAGAACGCGCGTTCTAGGAGGGCAGGAAAGAGCAGGGCCAGGATTTTAACCCAAGTAAAACCCTAAAACCCTAAAACCCACCTGGCATGCTTCCCGGTATGGAACACACAAAACTGCTCCCTTTTTCCAGGTCGTGACGAGCCAGCGCGTTGCCCATATTGGTCGGTCGTATGGCAGCGGTGCCGTACATGTACCTGTACGGCTTCCCCCGGAATCTGCAGAGTCAAAGGCAAAAAGGCAGCAAGAGGAATGAATGAATGAATGAATGAAGGGCGACAGACTCATGACTTGATGAACACCAAGGGGGACTCCACAGCCTACACAATAATACACCAAAAATATAACGCCGTCACATGTAATGCGCCTTATCACGTTAGTTTTTAAGCTGTCACATAAAACCGTTCACATAAAGTTACGGGCAGACAGGTCCATCTCCCCGTCCTTCCGCCTTCTACTCCTTCCATCTGTTTTCCTGCAACCCCCCAGACACCAGAATCAGTACGACACCTGTACAGGGACCCGTCGTACAGGTGTACAACTATCGTACGGAAATGACGTTGTGCAAATCCGCTACCTCACCCTTTCAAGACCTCACCGTGGGTTGATGGCCGGGAACTCGAAAAAATTGCCGTACGCGTTCTCGTCTGTAAGCAGCGGCACGGGAGCCGCCAATGACGATGGACCCACCGGTCGGTTGGCCGCATCCCGCAACGGAATGACCAGTCTCCTCAGCCGGCCGGGTGATATGTCTTCAATGTTTAAGTCATGCGGGATGGGTGGGGGGTTAGATGGCGCGGGCGAGGGGAGACGGCGAAACACACACACACATAAATGTAACGTGTGTACGAATGGTGCGTGTGTAACAAGGGTTTCATATTTGAAAGGCGTCGGATTGTGGGAATGATGTGGAACGGGAATGTGGGAGGGTTTTAGAAAAACTGCCCCCCTCCACACACACACACACACACACACACACACACACACACACACACACAGAGAAGCGCCCATGTCAAGGTCTTAGAGAAATGTTGCACTTTTCTGCATAGAAGGGAAGTTGTCAAACACAGCAGGCACATCAATCTTAGTTAGGGTTTAACTGCCGGCGTCTTAAAAGCGCCAACTGCTGGAACGGGGTCGGATGGGCCTTATGAAGTCTCATCCAAGTGCTGCCGTACTACCGCCGCCACTACACACGGACCAGCAGCCCCCGCGCCCCGACCACCATCCAGCAGCCACCCATCCACCCATCCATGCATACATCTCACCTTTGCCCGGGAAGGCTTTAAGACGATCCAGGGACAGATCGTTAATGATCTCAGGGTCATCGTACACACTAAAATCCAGGCAAATTTCGGTTCCGGAGCTGGTTCCAGACGGGCGCTCGAAGGCGTTGCCGAGGTGGAAAGTGAAGAACGCGGGGGCCGTGTGGGTCACCACCTGAAGGCCACCAAGAAATCCACTTTTTTGAGCGAATTTTAGAGTGAATTAGGAAAATCTGAATCAAAAAGAGAATTAAAAATTGGATTCGATAAAAACATAAAGCAACAATATAATTGGACTTTAAATAATTGGACTTTTAAATAAAATTTACTTCATGGCTTCTACATTGCGCCCAACCTTAAAAAAAGACGTTTTTTCAGGGCAGATTTAGAAGCCGAGTGCAAATAAGAGGGCCAAAGTACGGCATAATAACGACGTCTAGGATTGGGGGCATCCCAACACCGTAGTACATGTGCACGGCTTTTCCGTACATTTACACGAACAGCCCCGCTCCGAAACCAAGAATATCAAGTCCCGAAACCCCCACCATGCCTGGAAACCACCGAGCACTCCGAAACCACCAACCAAAACCACCGAAACCAACCCAACCGACTCACTCCGGAGCCATCCAATGCGATGACGTGGACCCGGCAGCCTGCCTGAGGTCCGTGTCAGGGCGGGGCATGTGGACGGGGGGAAGGGGGGGAATCGGGACAGCGAAAAAACAACAACAAAACAGAGCGCGAAAAAGGGGTGGTAAGTGTGAGGGGGAAAGTGAGTGAGATAAAAGAGGAAGGAAGCGGAAAAGAAAGGACAGGAGAGGACGGGCGGAACGAGGAGGCGAGCGAGGGCTGGAGGCGGGGCACACATACATATGGGCAACATACACACACGTACGTACATACATACACACACACGTATGTTCCTATTGGGGTACTATACGGTTAGGTGCCCCTGGCCAGCGGATCGATGCATAACAGAAGACATATACATACATACATACAAACATACATACATACAAACATACAAACACACCCGCCAGGCAGCTTGCCCGATCCCACCTCCGGCTTCCAGTCCATGAAGGCGTACGGCCTCTTCGTCCCGAGAATTAGTGAAGCCATGCTAATGAATAGCGGGGTCTCCACCACCACGAGTGAGGAGGAGGTGATGGCCATGTCGTGAACCCAGCAGGGGGCCCACGGGTTGCGGTCGCTGTACGGCAGGGGGGTACGGGGGTAGGGGGGTACGGGGGTAGGGGGTAAGCGGGCGCGGGTGCGGAGGGGAACGTGGGAGCTAGGTAGTTCCAGGGTTTTTCAAGGAGGGTTTGGAAAGGAGATTCGGAAAAATGAAAATAGAGATGGAAGGGAGCGGGGAATGCATAGGACGCATGGGGGGGATTATGTTTGGGAATTTCGGGAATTGGGGGAAATTTTGTGGGAAAGGATTTGAGGAATTTACGGGGATGTTAAAGATGTATAAAACGTAGCAGGAAACAGTGGAGTGACGGCGAATGCGGTGCAGGACGAGACAGACAGACAGACAGACAGACAGACAGACAGACAAGAGACAGGCGCACATACATACAAACATGCATAACCCCGCACCATGACGTTAACCATTTACTATCTACTACAATCACGGCACCCAAATATCATGCCGTGCATTTTCCGTACCGTATGAAAGCAATCTTCGTGCGTCTCAGGGTTACAGGGTCCTGCCGAAACACGTGGTAACCGCCCAACGGTAAACTGCGAGTAAAGTTCATGATGGAACCGTCGGGTGCCACCTTGGGGTGGGCTGTCGTCAGGTCACCCGGAAAATCGTCGTCGTACTCCACCTGCCGTACAGTTGCGAGGGTGGCTGGATCCACGATGTAAGCAGCGCTACGAGTCTCTGAGGCGGGTCGGATATTTGCACCCCGGCATCGGAGTCATTGGGGAAGCAGCGCCGGGTGAGAGAAACGTGAAACGTGTCTGTGTCTGTGTGTGTTTGTAGGTATGTAAGTGTGTGCTCGATTTGATCAAGAGCTGCATCAACGGCTTGTCATTAATATCGCATTCGATCAACAAACACTTAGGGTTTTGAAACCCTAAAACCCTTAGGGTTTTAAAACCCTAAAACCCTTAAACCCTAAAACCCAACAAATACATCAGGAACATGTTAGTGTAGTACAGCAGGAGAAAGCAAGCTAGGGGTGCAAACATACCGTGTTTCGGAGTGTAACAGCACTTTTTACGATGCAAAGTACGTCGTACACCTACGGTATGCCGTACACTCACCGCCAAGCGCCAGCAATCTATTTCCTGGAAGCGGGATGAGGTTGATAGATGCGTTGTCAGTGAAGGCCCGGCCCTTGCTCATCTGCGTCGGGAAGGGTGTGCGGGGGAGAGGGAGGGACATATGAAACACGAGCGAGTGGGGGGAGGGGGGGGGAAAGGGGGGAGGAGGGGGGAAAGATACGAAACACGCCAAACACGCCACAGCTAAACATGCATGCCATGCACGACCTGCACGTGGCGCGCAGGTGTACAGGGGAGACATCGTGTGGACACCCGCAACTGCTTAAACCCCCCCCCCCCCGGGAAGCTACCAAAACCTGCTCCTGTGTGTGTGCTCCAGCTTTCCGTGACCCAGATCGCAACTGTTCGTTGACCCAAATCACAACAGTGCGTTGACCCAGATCGCAATAACACATCAGTCGATGCGTTCCGTTCATAAACCCGATTGAAAGCACTCACCTGTACGCGTCCGTGTCCAGGAAACGCTGGCTGGCAGTCGCACGCCCCGTCACACCGTCTAAGTGAATGCGGGTGAGGAAGGCGAAACCGTCAAATAGATGCTCCATGCCACGATAGTCGCCACAGCCGTTGATGACGACGGTTCCACGAAGCCAAGATGGGAGATTGCCTGATACCGGCGCATTAGCTTCTTCAACCTGTCGTACGAATGACGTGTAGTAGAAATGCACATTTGCATGCGAAATTAAGAAATAGGACGAAGGGTGAGATGATGTTCCTCTTAAAAAATCATGGAGTTGTGTGGACGGTTTGAGCATCATGGGATTGGCAGAGGTGGCCGGGTGGTGTTTTGTGGTGTGTGGGGGACTCCGTCCCCTTTAGGGGAAGAAGTGTTCCCCTTCTTCCCCTACAGGTGACACAGAATAAGGGACCATGGAGGACATGCACGTAGATAGACGTGAACAAACATAGGTTGACAAGAGGGCTGGGGAAATTGGCGAAGGTGTAGGAGATGAAAAACAGACAACCTTCAGTTATCCTTCAAATTTAGAGGCACTCTTCGCTCATCCCGTTGCTCAGAGGAGAAAAGCGCACCTGCTCCTTGGCAAGTCCAAACGCTGTCTGCCGCGCCTCCTTGGTGACATAGGCGCTTGAAGAGAATGTTGTGCTTGAAGAAGCAGCTGCTAAAGTTAAGGAAAGTGGCAGCCATGGCGACGCAGCTCTGACAGGCAACCTTACAGGCGGTGTGCGGACGGGACAGGATGTTAGCATCGACGAAGGCCGAGCACGATGCTTCGCCAAAGTAACGTGGTGCTGTTTCATGGCGCACAACTACAAATGAAATCGAAATGAAATAACCCTGAAATACACAAGGAGTTTGAATAAAGATATGGAGATATATTGTGTTGTGAATTACACGATATTCCGGTCAGACCTCTCTTGTAACGCTGCTAAGGCAGGCCTTGGCTTGTTCAGAAGTACTGGGTACGGTGAAGGTGGTTGCTAAGGTTGTACGGGTCGAAAGTGAGACGAAGGTTGCATTTGGTGGGAGAGGAAGTGTGAAAGGTATGTCTTTATTAAAGAGATTTAAGGTGCTTGATAGAGATTTGAGGCGTTTATTTGGCCAGGATCAGACCCTATCTTGCCATCGTTCGGAGACAGTCGGTGTGTAGGCGCACCGCTTCTCCCTTTCTCTCACTTCATACCTTAATTTCCCGTATCATCTTCTCCTTATATTATAGTCGACTCGGCGTCCTTTCTGACGCCC
>NW_003307710.1:37705-38989 GCF_000143455.1 Volvox carteri f. nagariensis | reverse complement strand
ACACCCTAGCGTGTCAAGGGCTCCCAAAGGGGGACAACCCTTTGGTTCCCCTTTTTGTTCCCCATCCCCTTTAGTTCTTCCCCTAAAGGGGATGAAGAACATAGGGGACAGATAACCGAAGTTGGACACCAAAGGGCTCCCCCTTTGGTCACAAAGTCCCTAAAGGGAATGATGACAACCCTTTAAGTGACCAAAGGTTGTCCCTAAAGGGAATGACACATAGGGGACTTAGACCAGAGGGGGGGACAAGGGACGGTGTGAGTTCTTCCCCTGTCATCATCCCCCTCTGTTCTTCATCCCCTTTAGTTCCCCTTTAGGGGATGAACTAAAGTTCCCCTTTAGGGGAAGAACTTTAGGGGATGTTCCCCCTTCGGGGATGCCAAAGGGTTGTCTTCTTCCCCTTTAGTTCGTCCCCTTTAGGGGAACCAAAGGGGTGCTCCCCGAAGGGGAACCCCTTCTTCATCCCCTTTAGGGGAACTAAAGGGGACGGAGACGAAGGGGGTTCCCCTTTAGGGGAAGAACTAAAAGGGAACCCCCTTTGGGCTCTTTGGTTCCCCTTTAGGGGACGACCAAAGGGGACAACCTTTGGGAGCCCATTCCCCAAAGGGGACCGTCTCCCCCCCCCCCCTTTGGTCGTCCCCTAAAGGGGAACCAAAGTCCCTAAAGGGAATGATGACAACCCTTTGGTCTCCCCCCCTTTGGGTTTGTCTATCCCCTTTAGTTCCCCTAAAGGGGATGAACAAACTTTGGGCTCCCCTTTAGTTCCCCTTTAGGGGATGAACAAAAAGGGGACAACCAAAGGTTGTCCCTAAAGGGAATGACTTCCCCTTCGGGGAACCAAGGGGACTAAGCCCAAAGGGGGACGCGGCCCCCTAGGATATCACCGAAGGGTTCCCCTTTAGTTCTTCTTCTTCTTCCCCTAAAGGGGAACTAAAGGGGATGAACCCCTTCTTCCCCTTTAGGGGACTTCTTCCCCTTTAGTTCATCCCCTTTAGGGGAACTAAAGGGGATGAACTAAAGGGGAAGACGAGCACTAAAGTCTTCCCCTAAAGGGGAACCCCTTCTTCATCCCCTAAAGGGGGGAACTAAAGGGGAAGAAGGGGTTCTTCCCCTAAAGGGGAACTTTAGTTCATCCCCTTTAGGGGAACTTTAGTTCCCCCTTTAGGGGAAGAAGAAGACTTTGGGGTTCTTCCCCTAAAGGGGAAGAAGAAGAGCACTAAAGGGGATGAAGACAAGGAAGGAAAGGGGCAGAGCCCCGTAATCGAGTTAACTCACAAACGTCTT
>NW_003307710.1:31909-37655 GCF_000143455.1 Volvox carteri f. nagariensis | reverse complement strand
TCCCCTTTAGGGGAAGAAGTGTTCCCCTTCTTCCCCTACAGGTGACACAGAATAAGGGACCATGGAGGACATGCACGTAGATAGACGTGAACAAACATAGGTTGACAAGAGGGCTGGGGAAATTGGCGAAGGTGTAGGAGATGAAAAACAGACAACCTTCAGTTATCCTTCAAATTTAGAGGCACTCTTCGCTCATCCCGTTGCTCAGAGGAGAAAAGCGCACCTGCTCCTTGGCAAGTCCAAACGCTGTCTGCCGCGCCTCCTTGGTGACATAGGCGCTTGAAGAGAATGTTGTGCTTGAAGAAGCAGCTGCTAAAGTTAAGGAAAGTGGCAGCCATGGCGACGCAGCTCTGACAGGCAACCTTACAGGCGGTGTGCGGACGGGACAGGATGTTAGCATCGACGAAGGCCGAGCACGATGCTTCGCCAAAGTAACGTGGTGCTGTTTCATGGCGCACAACTACAAATGAAATCGAAATGAAATAACCCTGAAATACACAAGGAGTTTGAATAAAGATATGGAGATATATTGTGTTGTGAATTACACGATATTCCGGTCAGACCTCTCTTGTAACGCTGCTAAGGCAGGCCTTGGCTTGTTCAGAAGTACTGGGTACGGTGAAGGTGGTTGCTAAGGTTGTACGGGTCGAAAGTGAGACGAAGGTTGCATTTGGTGGGAGAGGAAGTGTGAAAGGTATGTCTTTATTAAAGAGATTTAAGGTGCTTGATAGAGATTTGAGGCGTTTATTTGGCCAGGATCAGACCCTATCTTGCCATCGTTCGGAGACAGTCGGTGTGTAGGCGCACCGCTTCTCCCTTTCTCTCACTTCATACCTTAATTTCCCGTATCATCTTCTCCTTATATTATAGTCGACTCGGCGTCCTTTCTGACGCGCGGCTCAATAACTTCCGAAACGCGGATTGCTGCCGCGCAAACTTCTTGACGCGACGTCGCCTACAATCTGCTGTGGATCAGCCTAGTCTACATCATCCTTTACCGACGTCAAATTCGCTGCTGCATTCGTAGACAGTGGAAATTGTTTCCATCCGCACACCGTCCGCGACACCTGCAGGTCTGGGCAGCTGCCCAGACGAGACGCCGCCCTGGAGCGACGCAAACCGCTTCCTTGCCAGCGCGCTGCTCGCAACTACAAGACGTGCATTTAGTTTAGATCTGTAAATTATTCTCAGAGTAAGTGAGAGACCGGGAGAAACTTGAACTCGCCGAACTAGCGTTTGTCATGCAAGAGCGGTCCCCACAAGCTCCTTGCCACACCGCGCTTACAGCGCACATGCTTTAGGCTACACACAAGTAGAAAACATCGCTATTCCAAAAAGGAAACGGGAGGTTCTCCATGTCCACAATTGAGTCTCCCGAGCACGAATGTGTGCCCACGCGCATAAACCACCTCATCTGGGCCAGGTGTCGGCACAGGCGTGCCATCCATCCCGTGGAGCTGACCTTTTCGTGCTCCCTTTACTCTTGGCTACCCGCCCTTAACTGGCGGCGGGGTTGATTCGGGGAGGAATTCAGGAAGTCTTTCTGAAGGTGACCGGAATACGGCCGGGATGCAGCAGATGACATCTAAACAAGACTGGATGGCTCAAGCTGGAGTGTCACGGATACGATTCCCATAGGGCTACATGACGAAGGAGAAGATACCGCGCAAAAAACAGGAATCAGGCTGGGTGCCTTGTGCTGACGGTCGTGCAGGCGATTCTTGGTGAGGCCGGGGACCCAGGTTTGGGTGCTGCAGATATGACCGGACTGATACAGGGGGACCCGGTTGAGGTGTCACGGATGCAGCCAGAGTGAAGCCTGATGGCCCAGCTTTGGGGTGTTGCGGAGTTGACGTTAGTGAGGCCAGATGGCCCATGCTGGGGTGTCGTGGATGCGACTGGAAGGGGCCTGGAACGCCCATGCTGGGATTGTCGTGGAGGCCTGATGGCTCATGCTGGGGTGTCATGGATGCGACTGGGAGGGGCCCGGATGGCCCATGCTGGGGTGTCGCGGATGCGACTGGAAGGGGCCCGGATGGCCCATGCTGGGGTGTCATGGATGCGACGGGAAGGGGCCTGGAGGGCCCATGCTGGGGGTGTCGCGGAGGCCTGATGGCCCATGATGGGGTGTCGCGGAGTCGACATTAGTGAGGCCTGATGGCCCATCTGAGGTGTAGCGGTGGCGGCTGGTTGGTGCTCATCTGGGCCATCATCACCCATTATTCGGACAACACCAGATTCCGCCTGCCCATATGCAGGTAAATACTTCGTTGTCACTTTCTTTCTCTCTACCTCTTCTCCGGTAGCCACCCACTCTTGTGTCGCGGCTGGGTTGGCTGGGGCGGGGGGGAAATCTAGGGCTATTTCCAGCAGGTTTGGTCCTTGCGAGCGTGTGATGGCCCTGTTACGTCCACTTCAGAAGGGCCGCTAAAACCGCTGGGTACGACTTGAGTGGCCTTTAACAGATTTCAGAGGCCACCGAATTACAGCTGGGATGCTGCAGATGACAGCTAAGACAGCCAGGAATGCCACGGATGTAACTGCCCTGGTGGGTATCAGTTATGAGGGTGGATGTGACCCAAGTGGACCTGATGGCTCATGGAATTGACATTAAAAAGGCCTGATGGCCCAGATTCAGGATGTTGTGCAGTAACATGGACTGCCTGAGGATCCAGATATGGGGTGTTGCTGAGTCAACATTAGCACAGCCTGATGGCCCAAACTCGGGGTGTCACAGAGTCCACCTTTGGCGAGGCCTGATGGCCCGGGTTCACAGTGTCGAGGAGTCAACATTAACGAGGCCTCACGGCCCAGGTTCGGGATGTCGTGGAGTCGATGCCAGCACGGCCTGATGGCCCAAACTCGGGGTGTCACGGAGTCCACATTTGCGAGGCCTAATGGCCCGGGTTCACAGTGTCGAGGAGTCAACATTGGGCCTGGGCCGCGGCCTGACGGCCCAGGTTCGGGATGTCGTGCAGTCCACATTACCGAAGCCTGAGGATCCAGATACAGGGTGCCAGGGAGTCTACATTAGCGCAGCCTGATGGCCCAGGTTCGCGGCCCAGGTTCAGGGTGTCGCAGAATTGAGATTAGCGAGGCCTGACGGCCCAGATTTGGGGTGTCGCGGAATTGAGATTAGTGAGGCCTGATGGCCCAAGTTCACAGTGTCGAGGAGTCAACATTAGTGAGGCCTCACGGCCCAGGTTACTTTGATAAGAGCCCAGACATTGACGGAGCGAATCCGTCCTGTAACCAATCGGTTCACACCGATATTATGTGCAAACATTGCTTTTGTTGTTGATGTCTGGAAGCTCCAGTTGAATAGGACAGTATTGCAATGACTCGGATTCAAAATGCTATCCAGCAACTCGTACAGCCATGTCGTGCAGATCCATCCTTGTGGGTCTCGCAAAGACCCACAAGGATATCTCAAACACATCATACAAGATCATGTTGTACAGCCCATGCATACCTTCATACAGGTTGCCCTGGCCGCCGCCTTCTTCCTCGCCCTCTTGACTCGTCCAGATCTCGACCCTCAAAGCCGGATCAGCAGCCTGTGAAGCGTATACTGATGCATCACGGTGTCACCTCGCACCTCCTCATCTTCTCCTCCTCCTCCTCTTCTTCTTCTCCTCCTCCTTCAACCTCATCTTCATCCTCCTCCTCTCTCTGCTCATCTTCTCCGTTGTCCAGTCCTTCCACAGCCCTCATGACCACTTTGTCCCCCTCCTCCTCCCCCTCCTCCCCATCGTTGTCATCGCCGTCACTGTCATCGCCGTCACTGCTGCCTGCACGTATCCCAGCAAGAGCTGTCATTTTATATATACACATATACATGTATATGTACATATGTATTTGTTTGTATTTCTGTGTATGATTGTCTTTTGAAATCGTAGGAACCTCTTAAGAGTCATGGTGTAGGAGATTATGGGACAAGGGGGGGGGAGTGTGCCAGGGTTGCCAACCTGGACCGTGGGCGGAGGTGGCGGCGGCGACGGCGGCAGGACGCCTGCGCCCTGCGCTACTGCTACGAGACTTGCTACCGGCACCGCTCTGCTTGCTACTGCCGATATCGGCAGCGCCCAGCACATTTTCCAGGTAGTCCTGCAAATCCTCTTCCAGCACGTCGCTGCTGCAGCCGTCGCCGCCATCACCGTCGTCGTCACGGTCGCTGTCTGCATCAGCGCGCCGGGGGGCCCGCAGCCGCGGTTGATGTTGGGGCAGAGACCGCCACGGTTCCTGATGCGGCGACTTGCCGCTAGGGCCGTGGGACCGGCTGAGGCCGTGATTGGTGATGCACACGCCGCCAATTTGCACATAGGCGGTTTCGAACCCCTGATTATGAGGAGCAGGTGGCGATGGGGAGGAGCGAGGCGAGGGTTCGTTGCGCAAGTGGAAGTTCAACAGTGAAAAAGGTGGATGGACAACCAGTATGGACAACCGTCGAGTTATAGTGTAGTCTTTTGAGGTATTCAAGGATGGACGATTGGATTTCCCCTTGGGACTTAGGGTTCAAGAGTGTCAAACGTGAGCGTTAGCATTTGCGAAGCTTGAGCTGAGAGGTCCTTTCGTCCCGCGGGACGAACCTGCTCTGCCACTGCAGGGAACTCCTGCGACTCGCCAACCACAAAAGCTGTAGGCTTCTATTTACGCCTCCCCATTCTATTATTCCTTGAATTTAAAGGGAGAAGTGCGCTACCAGGGCTCTCAACCTTAAAGCCAGACGGATCAGCATTAAGGAGTCGATAGGGGAGACGATAATAGCATAATACCCTACAAATTTTCACAGCGAAATGTGAACGCTCTGGCCTCTCTGAAGTTGATAGTTGTTGACAGGTTCTCACCCGGTGCTCCGAAACCTTGAGGAAGGTCTAAATGGATCTACACATGTCGCGTTTTTCGGCGATCATATGGAAGTGTTATTAAGTTATGATGCATCCTGATCATTTGTCGGAAGGTTGAAGGTTCACTTGACAGGCAATCTATGTGGAAACAGGGCGTGGACAAAGAAAAACATGGCATGTATAACTATGGATCCACCACATGTGGTTAATACTGGGGTATCTTGTGCGGCCTGCTGCAATGTTGCACCGGGCAAGCTGCTGCGCTGCGCGGCCTGCGACAGTGCATGGTACTGTAACCAGGAATGCCAGCGAAAGCACTTCAAGGAGCACAAAGCATTGTGCCGCGCATTGAGGCTATTCCATTCCTTGCAGGTGGGTCTAGTATGCGTTTCTTGCCGAAGCCCCCGCTCGGCGACGTAAGAGTGCCCACACTAAAGCGGAATCCCTGGAATCACCTCAATGTGTACAAGTATGTTTGGTTGACCTCCTGGCCGTAACTGCTGGCAATGTTCCTTGCGTGTCGAGCTTGCGACGTCGAAGTTTAACTTGTCCGTAACTTAAGTTTTCAAGGGCCCTCGCGTAAAAGTTGTTATAACACCACTGCGTCCGTTTGCAGAAGGACTTGCCTTTGGAATCCTGGCCGCGCACTGCACACGAGTTCTACATGCAGGTAGTCGGTTACGTATGGTGTTAAGAGGATCACCATGCCTGTCGTCTGCGCAAGATCCAAAAAATCCTGCAGGAGTACCTTATGCACAACCTTGCACGCATTCTGGGACGTCTACGTATCTTGACATGACTGTCAGAAGTCGTCGAAGTCCCCGACGGCTCCCGCAAGCCGCAAAGGGCAAGCCGCAAAACGCACGAACCACTATCACAACCTGTTATGCCCTATATTA
>NW_003307710.1:30346-31817 GCF_000143455.1 Volvox carteri f. nagariensis | reverse complement strand
CCTTTACGTCGGGGTTTCAGCCACATGAAGACACGTTTCAGTAGCAACCACCCAAACACTGTATTGGCCCGGCCGGTTGGTTATTAGGTCGTTGCCACTGGTACTGAACTGTACGATCGGTCCAGAATTTGCTAGGGCGTTTTCAAAGTGCGAAAATGGTGAGAGACCATGAGCCTAAGGGTTCCCGGTGGAGGGAGACTGACTGGAAGCTGCAGTTTGAAAAGCCCCGAAACTTTGGAAGGGGCCCCGAAATTTGTATCATGCCTGCAAAATCTGGTCCGGCCTTCCCCGAAATTCAAAGAGCACGTACAAATTTCAGAAAGTTTTTTGACCCCTCCCCGAACAAAGCGATCACGAACTATAAGTAGCACTACGGTACTAACTGTCAGCGAGTTCTGGAGCCCTTGCTACGTCGCCCGCTAAGTCGCGGCGAACTCCGTGCTATTCTTGGAGAGGCGAAATGCAGCGTCTGTATGCGCACCCGCACTCAGCTCGCCAAGAGCAGAACAGCCAATCCTGCGGCTGCGGCTGCTGGCCACGCCCCCGCCCCCGCCGCCGCCGCCGCCGCCGCCGCTCCAGACGCCAGCAGCGGCACCGCATGCGACCACCACGGAAGCGCCGCCGCCGTGCAACTGCCGGCCGCCGCTGCCGCTGCCGCCAGCGGCGGCGGCAGCGGCCTTAGCTGCTGCCCCCACTGCCATTGGGGCTGGGTGTGTGACGAGCATCGTACTGCCTACCTGACGGGGCCTCACGCCGCGGTATGTATGTCGTACCAGCACATGAACGAGAGTCAGCTGCTGACACACCGGTACCTAACCGCCACGGGCCGGCTGCCCAACTACGTGCCTGACAAGCCGCCGCCGCGACCCACGGGTCATTCGAGCGGCGGTGTTTGGGAGCCCGTGCCGGCAGGCTGGGCGGCGTTTCGGGCGTGGCGGCCGCTACCAGCTTTTGACGGCGCAATGATGTGTCTGCTGAGCAAGCGAATGTCGCAGGCGTTGACGGTAATCCAGGTACGATGTACGGTGTACGGAGACGTGATCACGGTGTTGTGGGGGCAGTTTTTTTTTTTAAGTAATATATTACTTTTAAGGAATAAAGAGGCCTTTTTGGCCTTTGGAAATAAGGAACAAAGTGAGGCCGATCCGTACATTTTCATTCCTTCAGCCAAAAACGTCTATTGCTGCCAGATTGCTCCGTAGTGTGCAGAACTTAGTATTATCGATCATAAAATAGATATGAGGGGCCGTAAGAAGGTCAAGCCCGTGAGTCAACGCGGCATAGCAGAATGTATGACCGGTCCTTCCATAGACAAACATGCAAAAGGCAACGACTTGAACGCCGAACAAACACAAAAACAGCAAGATAAGTCTAAAATTTTTCCTGATAAAGGCGTTTGGGACGGCGGTGCTGTTGTCGGTAATGCATCGGCAATGTTGCTGCCAGCGGCGACCGATGACAGGGCGCCAAC
>NW_003307710.1:27806-29061 GCF_000143455.1 Volvox carteri f. nagariensis | reverse complement strand
TCGTGTGCAGCAGCAGCGGCAGCAGTAGCAGCATGGGGTCGAACTGTTGTGAGTGTGCATGTGCAATTTTGCTTGTACATGTCGCGTGTTTTTGTTACTGGCGCACAACACACGAGGTAACAGATCGCTGCTACAGCGAGGTTTTACCGTTGGCGAAGTTGGCGACAGTTGACAGTTGATCTTTTACATCGTTTGGTGTGCGTGGCGTGCGTGGTGTGCGTGGCGTGCGTGGTGTACACGGTTGTCCTCCGTGTGTGGCCGCTTGCAGTGAATCGTCCTCATGGCAGGGAAAGGGCAGCGCGGTGGTGTGTACGTATGTGGGAACCGTCAAGCAGTTGAGGACGAGCGTCATGTTTTGCTTGAGTGCCCTGTGTACGCGAATATTCGCACCAAGCTATTTGAGCTTGGAATGTCTCCTGAGGACCGCATGATAGACGTTATGGGCGTTGAGAACCAACGCGGACTAGCACATCTTTTGGATCATATCAGAAGATGCAGGTTACAATTTATTGATGATTAAATATGTTTTTACAGTAAGGTTAATTTACTACCTTTACATGTTCTTGTTTCCAGTTCGGCGGTTCATGAGCCTCTTGGCTCGTTTGGACCGTACAAGCTTGAAGCTTGTAACACAAAAACGTGAAAAACGTGAAACGTGTCCTCCGTGTTATTCGTACGAATTCATTCAATTATGTTCTCGAATTTTGTTTGAATTTGTTCGAATTTGTCTCGTGACGTGCGTACTGCTTGGCGTTTTCCTTTTGCTCTTCCTGCAACCCATTCCTGCGCGGGCTATGCCAGCTATATGTGGGCCGGCTGTAGTGTCCTGGGTATCAAGGGATCTAGCATACGCCGATCGGTTCTTTTCCTGCGATAAGACGTGATATAACACCGGCCTTTCTCAGGTTGACATTCACTGACAACCAAACAGACGGACAGACAGACAGACACAGTTTTAGACTGTCGGAAGGCGGGAAGGTGCAGGATGCAAAACTGGGACGTGTACCAGTACAAAAAGAGATGCGTTTGGACGACTATTTACTGAGGAAGGCTTACGAAGAGGAGCTAACTTAAAGCAGAGGTTTTGGCCGGTGAATAGTACAGCGGCTGGAGGGTGGGGGCCCACTGGGGGGGAGGGGCTTTTCAATTGCTTGCCGCTGCGGCGCTATGTCGTGTCGTTGTCGTTGTCGTCTTTAGAAGTCTATATATGCACGGGTATTTATATCATAAACGTTTGGACGCATCATCTCATTAT
>NW_003307710.1:14171-16677 GCF_000143455.1 Volvox carteri f. nagariensis | reverse complement strand
TGTGTGTTTAATGATTCTTCCGAGCCGCGATGATATCATCCAATCATCATCGTGAAGCGTAAAATAATGTTGACCGGCAGTTGTTAGGCGGTCATGGGCAAATCGCGATGGTGGGTGCATCGGTTCGGTGCTTCTATTTAATATTTAGCATGTGTCAAACTGCGAATTATACAACTCGTTGGAACGACGGCCCGAGTTGGCCTTGCAAGGCACTTTCACGTACACACCACATACACACCCCGGCCGAAACGTCAGAGTACGGTAACCCGGTGAGGACGCCATTTGCATGAGAGTTGTCGTCCACAGCCACTACAGCCAAAACAACTGTGTGGTGGGAACTCAATTCAATTCAGCTCAGCAACAACAGTAAATTTAAATTTTGGGAGGGCCTTCCTTCGGAACCATCGCGCACAGCGTACAGCAGGGTGCGACAGTCCGATCGGGTCCTGACAGGAATGGCACTTGTGCTGAAAATCCCGACAGGCTTTGAAAAATGCTTTCGGGCGGACCCGACGAAAAAGGGGGAAAATGCCAAACGGCCATCGGGAGCCCCCGACGGGGCCCGGAGGGCTCCCGTCGGGGGACCCGACAGGGTTAGGGGCACTAGGACCGCCTGATCGGGTGCCGTGGGTCGTCGGCAGTGTTTTTTTTTTCATTTCTGCCGGTTAATTTTCCAGTCCGAACGTAGGAATAGGTTTTTAGTCGCGGGAATATAGGTATTCCGAATCTGTAAGGCGCCCCCCCCCCCGATGAGTTACAGTTTAGTTCGTGCAATCGCCGGGTTTGGGGAATGTCGCAACACGCGCACACCAATCTCTCAAGCACTGATCGAATAGAGTTCGTTCATCATCGTTCGTCTTGCATCACGTTGAAAGATAACACTACACGACTTTCCAGGTTGCAGAAGTAATGATGCATAGCAGCAATGAACCGGAACCACCAAACGCAACCTGTTTCCTGGCCCATCGCGATTGTATCCATATGAGGAACATTGATGTTTGGCCCGCTCGCTGTTGACAACCGGAGTGGCGTCATTGTCGTCGGCTGGCTGCAGCATTGCGTCCACATTGCCTACGACCCCTACACCGTCTTCATTAACGTCGCTAATGGCTTCAGTGAAATTTAACATCTGCTTTAATGGCCTTCAATGCTTTGGGAGCTTCGGTTCCGAATGTTTTGCAGCGTTTGGTCCGGTCAGAAACAGTCCGATTCCTCGTTGACTTTCGGGCGTGAGCTTCCTAACAGTATCCATGGCATTAAAGTACTATGATATGGGTAACATATATGTCTCCTGTAAAATTCTAGCGGCTTTGGCATGGACAGTCCATTTTTGGCTGGAGGAATGAACTTGTACGGTTGGAACCTTATTTATTCTTAACTTTCAGGAACACGAACATTTTTTTATTCCGAATTCGGAATATATTCCGGAAAAAAATAACGCTGTACCAAACCCACGACGAGCAAAACCGGCACTCAAAAGGGCTGAAGGCCTGCTCCCCACTGTCGATGAGGATGGAGGGTTCGGTTTACCTGGAACTGCAAAGTCAAAACTTTAGAAACGGAGAAAGGGCAAGGGAGCGACGTTAGCATCGGAAGCAGGTACTGAGGGTCGTACCAGAACTCGACCCGACCAGTTAACCCAGCAGAGCCACGATGCTTTCCTATCGCAGCAACAACATCGTACAGGTGATAACAAGTGTGGTACGAAGCTGAGTCATGCCGAACAGCGAAGAACGACACTTATCAGCAACCCACTTCGGCAACAGAAAACCACCTGATGTTGAATGCAGTGCAGATACTCCTGAGCGCAAGCAGGAGGCGGATGAACGAAACCGTGATGCCCAGCACAGCTGGAAGACAGAAGGCTGTGTGGAGTCGAACTGAATTTGGGGCACATAACTAATCCAGTCATTCGCTGAAGCTGCTCGAATTCAGAAGTGTGGAGTATGCGAGTGGACGGAATAAGTGCAGAGACAATCGGTGCAGAGGCAATTAGTCTTTGTGTTACAGAATCGACGAGGCTCAGCAGTTCAGAGCCGCAAAGACAGCAGCATCCTGACACATAAGCTGCACTAGCGACGAGGTCCGCGCAGACGAAACGGATTTGCCATTACCAACGAGGCCGTACCCAACGGGGTAGGCGATAATGAAACAGCAACAGGTGAACGAGACGAGCCAGAAGCGGAGGCTCACAACTGGGGATGGGGCAGTCTTGCACACAGGATGTACTACCGCCAACAGATGTGCCCAACTGTTTACAAAACTTAGCCCCCCCCCCTAGTTGTCCTTGCAATAATAAAAGAACTTGCCAGCGTTTCTGCAGGCAAGCAGGACAGCACATGCTTGTCGCACATAATCTTGTTACGACCTTAGACTTGCCTCAACCGCTGTAGTTATTTTTACTGAAGTGATACCATAGAGAATGACTCTTCCGGATTCCAATCAGGTTCAAATCTAAGCTATGACGGTTATTTTGGGCTGGGATTCTGGGATTCTGTTCTCCTGG
>NW_003307710.1:9658-11172 GCF_000143455.1 Volvox carteri f. nagariensis | reverse complement strand
TAGCATCACAGCAGACTAGCTCAATCAATGGATCTCGTCAAGGTGAAGCGATTGATGTCCATATTGGCACGTTTTAGCCACTGGTGACATTGTATCGGGACCCCTTCGACATTGTTCCCGGAGCCCCGGACCCACCACCCCACATGCTGCCGTACAACCAACTTTGGAGACCAATAACTTATGTATTCCTGGGTCCATTTGCATTCTGAAAGCAGATATAGAACGCTCCCGTCTAGCTCTTTGAGAATGAAGCATATGCACCCCCCCAGAAGTGCCTACCCCCCCCCCTGCTGCAACACCAATTGCTCACCGGGGTGACTGCAACGTTGGCCCATAGCGTCGCCATGGAACTGCCCGTGACGGCCCAGGCGACCCAGTGGGGGCTGTCCAGCAGGAGTTCCTTGAAGATGCTGCAGTACACACGACAGTTGAGGGAAGGAAAATGGTCCATATGTCAGCTCCTTTGTGTCGTACGCCTGCTGTAGGCATGCGTGCAGACCTCTGCCCCTTGTGCAATATGCTTATGTTGTACAATTGAATCTCGCAGCGATCTCCCCTTAGTGCCTTCTGCCCCTCGTGTGAAGCTCCACCTGGGCGCGTTTCACTGGCCATTGCCCCTCATCCTCGCCCATGTGATCACACGACACGGTTAGGGAAACCTTGTGCTGATTTACCGCCGCATGTGCCGCACTGCATCCTCGTCCAGTGTTGAGCCGCGGACAGCGACTTTTCGCCGCGGACTTTTGCCGGGCGACTTTTTGCCGGGCATAGCCCGCTCAAGCAGGTAAAAACTCTGCGCCTCGTCAATCAGCAGGAAGTTCAGGCGGTCCCGTGGCAGGCGCTCCATGAAGTCCTGAATGGCGCCCGCTGCGGTGACAGCCGAGTTGCCGCGGGGTGCAGGCGTGCTGGCGGCAGCAGAGAGCTGCTGTTTGGCGGCGCTCCGCTTGAGTACAGCGAGGAATTCCTTAAGGAAGCCACTGACACCTCTGCTGCGATCACAGCCCAAGCAGTTCACGTGCAGGAAGTTGGGCTCTGAAAGCACCGTGCCAGCGTGCTGCCGGCCACTGCCGCCGCTGCTGTAGTAGGTGTTGGCCACAGCAGGCAGAACCTCCTTGAGCATGTAGGACTTGCCAGTCTGCACAACGGGCACAAGATGGGCGCAAGATGGTAAGCGTGCATTCCCCTTGGTCGCTCAGCTGTGCATTACTCAATAGTGCACAAAGCTGCATGCATCACCCATCTACCACGCCTAATCTTCTCACTCCAAACCCTGTTCCATGTGGGTTGGACACAAGCTGCACAAGGAGCTCTCCGTCCTTGGTCAGGCCGTTATATCCCACCTTGACCAGACCGTTGATGAACAGCGGCCGGATGGGTCTCCCCATACAGTACTCATCCTCGGCAAGGTCCAGCCACTTCTTCAGCTCAGCTATCTGCCTGCCCTCGGGGTCCAGGAAGAACATGCTGCTCACGCCAGCACTTGCGGCAGCTGCAGCGCTGACAGTGTCCATGGG
>NW_003307710.1:2727-7012 GCF_000143455.1 Volvox carteri f. nagariensis | reverse complement strand
GGTTAAGCATGGATGGATGTTACAAGCTTCAGTGAGCTCGTACGGCCCAAACGAACCCGGAGGCCAGCTCACCCTGCGAATGTACGTCCACTCCTGTAGTGGGCACCAATGTCCACTCACTGAGTGGAAAATGGCGTTGCACCTAACACGCCATTGCAGCAAATAATCAATTGGAGTACGAATAGGTTGTTCTTAAAAGGTTCTCCTGTGCACGCGCTTTTTGAATCTTCAGGCTTGTCGCACGGCAAAACAATAGTACCCCAGCAACCCTAACTTGATTTCTATTATTATAATAGTAATAATTACAAATGCGTTGTTTGCGTACATACAGTATGCGCTTGTAGGCAGAAAATTTAGGGGGGATGTCCAGACGTTATCGTTCTATCGCGGAGCAACTACTCAACCTTCCAAGGACCTCCCGTTCTCATAGCACCCGTGCTGACAATACACTGGGGGTAGCCCGGCCTGTGCAAAAAAAAAGATACGCTTGATGATTGGGTAAAGCCCCGACCGCCCAAGCGGCCTCGGAAGCGTCCCGGCAGGGAGTATTATGAGGAACTCAGTCGCTCAACCGCTGCCAATGCGGCAGCGCGTGCCGCAGCAGCTAAGTCTTCTGGAAACGCTGATCCCGATCTGCCCGCTCCAACCATTGAGGACAACAACGGGCAGCTACCATCTCTTGACGGTTCGACGAGCCTGATGTCAACCAACATCGGCAGCAGCAACCACCCCGTCCACAACCCCAGGCGGGTTCTCGTAGGGGAACTGTTGAGGAGGCAAACGCCCGACGGCATGCCAACTGGCAGCGGTCATACTTTAACTTCGGCCTCTACGGCTTTGCCTACTTTGACCGAGGTGCCGTAGGCTCAGCAGCCCGCCTACAGGCCTACCTGGAAGCTGAATTTGATGCGCGGGCACGGGACCGGCTTCCAGAGCTGTGTCTGCAGTGCCTGACAGCGGACTGGGCAGAGCGTGAGGGTCCACCCACAGCACCATCCACCCAGACAGCTTCCGGGGAGACCGTCCGCTTTGTGGCAGTGCAGGGGAGCATTGAAGCACCATATCCATGCTTCAGGTGCCGCCACTGCCCAGCCCAGCTGCCGTTTGTTCGGCAAGTTCACCCTCTGGAGATTGGGTGCTTTCCAAGCACACCAGACCGGCCCGTCGCCTGGTTTGACTGGGGGCTGATGCAGCAGGTCTGCTTCCTGCGTGCAGAGAGTCCATGCTCAGCCTCAGCATACTCCAAGATGCTCCAGCGTCAACACGCGATTAATGGGCTTCCCACCCCAGCAGGCATCGCAGATGCAGTTGGAACCGCGGCCGCCCATTGGGACAGGGTACAGAGCCTGATGCGAACCTGTGAGCTCCTGGGTGTAGATGACATCCTTGCCTTGGAGCCTAGCAATGCCACCAGAGGAGCCAGTACCTCGGATGCTGCTGCTGGTGCAGTAGCAGCAGCTGGTGGTGGCCGCTGGATGGACTGCCCTGCTTGCTGGCGGCAGTGTGTTGCTGTGTCAGGCGACGCATGCCTGGGCCTTCGGCACTTTAAGGCTGCGGCCAGTGGCTCCCTCGACCTGCAACCCCTCGCGGCTGGTGATTTGTTTATCTCGGAGAAGTTGGTGATGGAGCGCCTGAAGGAGCGTGGAAAGATGGCGGACCCAGATGCTGTTTCTTGCTCTAAGTTCAAAGCTGCAAAGGTCTTCGGGCGGCGTGCTGCAAACTATGATCGCCTTGGTGTCGCAGCATTTGCTTGTAGGCATGGCTTCGTCCCGGCCATGGTGAGCCTGCATACAGAGGAGGACTTTGTGTACTACGAGGTGCTGCTGGAAGCTCTGAAGCAGAGGATGGATCTGGCATCTGTCAAGGCAGTGTTCCTGGATGTCGCGTGCAAGTTTGAGGGCTACTACAAGAGGTAAGCTTTCTGGGGACACAATGTGCACATGCTCAAGTTAACCTGAGTTGACAGGCTGAGGTCTCCATTTTATATCCATCCCTGGGGTTGGTCAGGGTTTGGGAGTTTAGTCCCTTTCAGATTTTAACTTGAGTTAAGCTTTTCCCCTGCGAAGAAGCTGAATATCTGTTGCCTTGTTTTCCACAGGATCTATGAGGAGCTGGACTTGCCTGCTGGTCTGCCCTTCGCCATCGGACCATGGCACATCCGACCACACAAGCCTGAGTGCAATGTCCGCTGCAACTCACGCTACATGCCTGGACTGGGGCTCACATTCGGGGACCTAATCGAGCACCTTTGGGCAGACAATCGGAGACACTGGTACATCACGGCGTATATGTCCCCAGCTGCACGCCAGGACTTCATCAACGGGCTGGTGAGTTTAAATCTGGGTGATTACAGCATGAATAGTGTTTTTGCATGGATGGAAAGTAGCGGTGTCCTCTTTATGTAGGTGCGCGATCGCCATCGGAAAAAGGAGGAGGGCCTGGCTCGGCAGCTGCATGCGGGTCTGCAACATGCGCTGAAGTTTGAAGAAGGAGATTGAGGACAGGTATGTTGGTTTACAAGCTTGGGCTTGGTATGGTGGGCCCAACTTGGCTTGGCTTTGAAACGTTGCCTACTTAAAATCATTGATCTTGTATCTTGCAGGCCGGCACTTGAGGGACGCGGTCTTCCCCTGGTTGATAGCACCACCCGAGCAAGAATGAGCGTGGCTTTCTGTTTAAGCGTACTAACTGAGGCCGTGTGTCCAGTGAAGTTAGTACGGCCTGGCCGAGTTCTTTTTGAATAAGGCCCACAGTGTTGTGCGGGAGGCGCTCCTATGGGCGCTGCACTCGACCCGTTCGGGGTCCACTGTAACAATCGCATCTCCCAAAGCCCATGCTGCGAGGCGGACCACCGGAGCTGTAGCGCTTGACATGTTGTTATTACTTATAACGCCTTGAGCACAGCGTTCTATCACCATAATGAGCACCAGAATGCCACTACTTGTTGCTATGTTAATCGGTGCACGCAAGAACGTAAGTACAAAGCCTTCAGTGAAGAAAAGCGTTTGACCGACTCCTCGCTCGGCCGACACCTATTTGAATCTACAGCCAAAAGGAACCTTCGAGAAAGTTCATATCCCTCTCGCACATTATCCAACACAGAAAAAGCAACAGGACGTGATTCTACTCCCACACAGAAGCACGAAAGAAAAAAAAACTACTGAGGACAAAACATAATCCCAAAGTCCAGCGCACACATATACCATCCAAACGCCACCGGCCCCAGCCAGTCACATTATTTCGCAAGGGCGCCAATAAAAATAAAATACACTGCACCCAGGTGCATCCAGGCCCCTCCTTTCTCACAAGCCCGTAGCAGTGGAGAACAGGCGCTGGTTCATCTCCCCCCAATCCCAACCACGCGGGTGCGACCGTGGCGGCAGCGGCGCCTTGGCCAGTAGTCCGTCCTTGAACACCGCCGCCACCGCACCGCCCCCCGGAGCCGCCAACACCGCCACGTCAGCCAACGGATCCAGCCCGGGCCGCAGCAGCAGAAGGTCGGCTCAGTTTCTGAGGCGTGACACGGCGGCGGCAGGGCACCGCACGCATGAGCATGTGCACATGCGCATATATGCGGATATTATATTACTGTTCCTGAAATCCCTCAAACATTTGGGAGGAAATTTTTATTTATTTTCGGAGCTATTACGGCGATTTGGGTTTCTGGGGGAGGAGAGGCTCGTTCGTTCAGGCTCTAGCGTTTTTGTGGAACTGCGATTAGGGTTATATATATTAATTGCTCCGGACAGCGCGCGCCTCATTTATTGCACGATTGAACAAGTTGCGAAGTCACCCTTTTCTTTTCAGGAATTTAAAGCCAAGATATATATCTTCACAATATTTTTTCACTCATGTCAGTCAGCTTGGCCTTTACGGCAATTTTACTGCAGCCGTTACCCCACCCCGCTCTCTCCCACTATGACGTGCTCACAGCATATGCACATCACTGCGCAATAGTGAACTACTAAATATCCATGTAATGTCGTACGTGTGTCGTACATGTACGAACTGACCTTCATCCCGAACAGTGCCGCGCAATTGACGGTGGCCGAGCGCAAGATGGAGGCGGATGGCAGCACACGTGCTCGTAGCTCGAACTCGCCAGCCTAAGGTAATGCACGCGCGCGCATACATATGTGTTCAATACATGGGTTCGCTTTTACACACACACACATACATACACATATACACATACACACACGCTCACACACATATACACGCATACACACGCATACACACGCACACTCATGCACACAGGACGTCAAGATATGTCAGCCATTTGTTA
>NW_003307710.1:0-2617 GCF_000143455.1 Volvox carteri f. nagariensis | reverse complement strand
AACACACCGCACAACATATCTAGCCAAATAGAGCTCGAACAGCTAACCAATAAGCGCACATGCAGCGTAGCAACACAGAACAGAGCACTCGCACTCCGGTTTGAAGACGTAGCGCATTAAAGGGCACCGACACCGGGACACGGCCAGCCAGACCAACCTCATTCCCCGTGGCCACACGTACTTCACCATCGTACCTATGATACCCCAGAGATTGTGCCGTACCGAAGCGGTGCCGTACGGTGCCGTACCTGTGCAGGATGCATGTTCCCTAGCAAGTCGCTTCCGAAGCACATGGGCACCTTGGCTTTGTCGGCAATGGACAGCGACCTGAGACCCTGAGGGGCCACATCGGGCGGTGAAGGGGGGCCTGTAGGAGGAGGTGAGGAGGTTGTTGGGTGCGTGAGGATGTGGTTGGACTATTGAATGCGTGCGGAGAGGCCCTATGTATAATTCATGATGGGAAATATTTTTTTGGGTCATGGCAGCCGTACCCTGCCGTACCCTGCCGTACTCACCGCGTCGACAGCATCACCAACCTTGGCAACCAGCTTCTGTACGTCATGTCACGAGCAAGATGCGATTTGGTGGTACAAAAATATTTTTGTTAGGCAGTTGGTGGACGGTTTACACATGTAAACTCGGTGTTTGTGACTAGGTGGTGCCGGACGGACGAGAATGGTATGTTGGTAGTTGTTGGTTGTACAAGTTGGCAAAGGATTTGCACACTCTTGGTTCGCCTGCTCGGTTACGTAAAGCCCTTGGCCCTCTCTCCCGAAACATGCCGTGCAAACCTCCAAACACGCGCCCCCGCGCTAAAAAACTCACACACGAACCCCCGCTCCCACTCCTCCATACCTCTGGCATCCCCGCCGCCGTACCATGCCGTACAATCTCGCGGTACGTTACCAGAGTCGGTACCAAGAAGACCCGTCGCTGCAAGCAAAAAAACACACGGAGGTTCACGACACAATCAAACCAACACAATCAAACCAACACAATCAAACCAACACAATCAAACCAACACAATCAAACAAACACAATCAAACAAACACAATCAAACAAACACAATCAAACAAACACAATCAAACAAACACAATCAAACAAACACAATCAAACAAACACAATCAAACAAACACACAACAAAATGTTGACCTTTCCCTGAAGAGTCCATTTTAAAACTCAAACATACTCTGATACCTCCGCCGTACACAAGCCGTACACAAACGAAACCTTCCCCCCATAAAAAGCCCCACATGGCTCATGAGCCGCGCTGTGTACTCGTCCAGATAATTGCCGTGTTCGATAGACGCCACGCCGCATTTCACGGCGCGCTGTATGGCGGCGGGGGTGTAGGCGTGGGCGCACACGTAGGTCCCGGCCGCACCCGCCTCCTCCACGATCGCTTTGAGCTCCGCCTCGGAGAACTGCGTGTTGGTCAACCTGGGTCGTGATTTTTGAAGCAGGAGAAGGAGAAGGCAAAACAACAACATTATGCATCAGAAAAGAAAAAGAAAGAAAAGGGGAAGTGAAGCCCTAAGTCAGGTGACAAGATGTGGAAGTCGGAAATGAAATGACACCCCCCCCGCACCAGCACTGGCATGTTGGCAGCAGCCTGCCAACAGCTGCAGAACCCAGAAAGCACTAGCAGCTGATCTCAGCTGGGAATTCTTGTCAGGAGTTTCGAGTTTTAAATTTGTTCACTACTTTTACCCTCTGTAGCAGCCGGTACACAGTACGGTGCTATAAATACGCGCAGAGCGCGACCACCAGCAACTCGAGAGACCTTTTCAGCGGTCAGCTGCTACACCCTCCCTCTCTAGATTTTCGAGGGTTCGGAAGACGACCACAAGACGAGTGATGCCGATACAGAGGGTTGGAAAGAGAGGCAGAACGAAAGATAGAAAGATGCTCCAGGAATATATAATCGCGACAGTCGCCGCAGGAAATTTGCGGGTTGGGCCACTTGCCGGAATAGGGGAGGATGGAGTTGGGGAAGACAACGGCCCGCAGTTGATTGATAGGTAGTTAGAAAAACCGTTTACTAACTGAATTCTCAACTGAAATCCCAGGGAATGGCTTTTTCGGCAGTAATCGGCACTAAAGAGGTTGACTGTTGACTGACTCCAGAGAACCATCTTCCTCACACCTTTAAGTGCACCACGACTGCACCGCTTCATCACTCCACAACTATGCACGCACACTTGGAGGCTTTACTGGAGGCTTCACTTCATACTTCGACAAATAACCTTGGAAACTCTGAACAACGTTGTGGCAGGGGACAAGTACGGCTCTTAGCCGCACCTCACAACCTCAACTCACAATCAACAGTGGCCACCTCCACACTCCACAAACCTCACCCGTACAAACGTCACCCGTACATACCTCACCCGTACATACCTCACCCGTACATACCTCACCTATCAGTGGGGGAAGCAACGCCGCCCGAAGCCATCACCTTCAAGCAATGAGCCCCCCGACGAAGCTCGTCTCGAGCCGCACGACGAACCTAATACAGCCGGCCCCCCAACGAACCCAACCCAATTTCCCCCCCACCCCACCCCGGCCCCCCGGACAGAAGAAGTGGAAGTTAGGACTGTAGGAATGTAGGCCGATCAAA
>NW_003307709.1:33136-33892 GCF_000143455.1 Volvox carteri f. nagariensis | reverse complement strand
GTAAGTTGGTGAGTAACAGAGACTGTAGGTTTTCCTTGACGGGAGCGACTTGCTGAATTGCAGGCGTTTCCTGGCTAGGATGGCCTGCACGAACACTCATTTGTAGTGTTAGTTCAATCAAAGCATGTGCACACTCTGTATAAGATGTGTGTACAATTGCCATGAAGTACTTGTGACTTTTTGTGCAATGTGCGTTGAGAGAGCTTGTACCTGTACGCGATGTGTATGCTTATGAACCGAGTGGAAATGCTAAGAACAGCACATGTGTAGCTTATACCGGCAAGGGGCTACCCCCTTGTCGTACAACAAGGTGTACGGCACGGGGCTTATCTCTGTGTGTCGTACATTGTCGTGTGTACGGCAAGGGGCTAGCCTACTGTCGTAGATGTTAAGCTATTATGTGCTTGCTAGCATCAAAGCTCTGCCAGCGGGAAGCCACATACCTTTAAACGCATATCCTCCTCTGCTGTGAAAGTGCACCTTTACACAGACTTTGGTTGATTCGAGTTGAAGGCTGTGCGTCTGCTTCCGGGGCGATGGTTCAGAGCTGAAAGAATTTCAGAGGGGCCTAGTGAATAGTCATTTTCCGTACTACACAAATTTGACTTTGAGTTAGTACGGCGATGATTGAGTGCTTTCCAAATTGGGATAGCGACTTGAAAATTCGAAGCTACTTCCCTCGCATTTCTAGGAATGCGAGCTGGAGTGCCCACGTTGTTACTGCTCGTGCTTCAGCANAAGCAGCTGCTACTTGNG
>NW_003307709.1:2510-4283 GCF_000143455.1 Volvox carteri f. nagariensis | reverse complement strand
GGCATTAAATCATTTACTCAAATCGTTTAATGCCGGGTGAATTGAAGTATGTAGATGCTTAACCGTGGACCGTTTCATCGGGCCTTTACTGGGTAGGCAAAGTCAGCGTTATGTAATGCATACGTTGCTTGCTGCAATGCTTTAGTAGATGGCTNTGAGGTTCTGTGTTTCGCAAAAAATCAGGATTACTGTTGTACTGCACGGGACTCTGTAGTACTGTGTAGTACAGCAAGTGTACTATTTTTTTCTCGACCTGAGCTCAGGCAAGGTTACCCGCTGAACTTAAGCATATCATTAAGCGGTGGAAAAGAAACTAACCAGGATTCCCCTAGTAACGGCGAGCGAACCGGGAATAGCCCAACTTGAAAATCTCCCCTTGGAGAATTGTAGTCTACAGAAGCGCCCTCATGGGCTGGCGGAACTCAAGTCGGATCGAATGCCGCGTCAGAGAGGGTGATAACCCCGTCGGTTCCTGCCTAGTCCTCTCACGAGGTGCTTTCCACGAGTCGGGTTGTTTGGGAATGCAGCCCTAATTTGGAGGTAAATCCCTTCTAAGGCTAAATACTGCTGAGAGACCGATAGCGAACAAGTACCGTGAGGGAAAGATGAAAAGAACTTTGAAAAGAGAGTTAAAAGTGCTTGAAATTGTTGAGAGGGAAGCGATTAGCGCTTGTGTGTGCCCCCAGGCTTAAGTGTGCCTAACGGCCCATTGAATGTGCTGGGTGCTGGTCAGAGTGGGTTGTCTTGGCGGGAAAACAGTTGGGTCCACCCCGGTAACCCGGCCGATGCCGCCGAGATGACCAAGGCGTGAAGGTTGCTTTGTCCTTCGGGATCCGCATCCTAAAGACTCTGGCAGAAAAGCGTTAATCGACCCGTCTTGAAACACGGACCAAGGAGTCTAACATGTATGCGAGTTGGCGGGTTGAAAACNCCGTAAGCGCAAGTAACCTGACTGGTGGGATGGCCTGTGCCTGCACCATCGACCGACCATGTTGCTTTTGCGAAAGGTTTGAGTGCGAGCATACCTGTTGGGACCCGAAAGATGGTGAACTATGCCTGAGCAGGGTGAAGCCAGAGTAACCTCTGGTGGAGGCTCGTAGATGTGCTGACGTGCAAATCGCTTTTCAGACTTGGGTATAGGGGCGAAAGACTAATCGAACCATCTAGTAGCTGGTTCCCTCCGAAGTTTCCCCCAGGATAGCTGGAGCTTGATCAGTTTTATCGGGTAAAGCGAATGATTAGAGGTTCGGGGGATGAAACATCCTTCACCTATTCTCAAACTTTAAATAGGTAAGACGTGTCGGTTGCTTAACTGAACCGTCACATTCAATGTGAGCTCCAAGTGGGCCATTTTTGGTAAGCAGAACTGGCGATGCGGGATGAACCGATAGTCGAGTTAAGGTGCCAAACTGCGCGCTAACCTAGATCCCACAAAGGGTGTTGATTGATATAAACAGCAGGACGGTGGTCATGGAAGTCGAAATCCGCTAAGGAGTGTGTAACAACTCACCTGCCGAATCAATTAGCCCCGAAAATGGATGGCGCTTAAGCGCGCGACCTATACTCGGCCATGGATGCAAGTGCGACGCGTCCATGAGTAGGAGGGCGTGGGTGTCGAGACTAAGCCTCTGGCGTGAGCCTGGGTGAATCGGCATCTAGTGCAGATCTTGGTGGTAGTAGCAAATATTCAAATGAGAACTTTGAAGACTGAAGTGGAGAAAGGTTCCAAGTGAACAGCAATGGACATGGGTTAGTCGATCCTAAGAGATGGGC
>NW_003307709.1:0-1108 GCF_000143455.1 Volvox carteri f. nagariensis | reverse complement strand
CAGTTCAACTCTGGCATGGAAGAATCATTGCTACCGCTCACTATAATATACCTCTTACTACTATTTATTATTATAGGGTAGTAGTAGTACCAGTACTACTAAATACTACTACTCGTAGTAGTAGCAGCACATACAATAAATCGCTCCAGGGATAGGATTCGTGAAACAATTTTTTTCAAAATTCTCGCCAGTCCAGAAATGCACTCCAGGGAGGGAAGATCATGAAAAATACCCGCAGTNTAAGTTACAACGACTCCTACTATAGTATATACTAGGAGCATGTGTGCTGTCAGTAAGCCAAGAGACTGCTGATGCTTTGCTGATTGGGGATTGCTCTGCTTTTGCTTTCTAGTAGTAGTGGTCTTAGTAGTCTTTGTAGTAGTCTTAGTAGTCTTAGTAGTAGTCTTAGTAGTAGTCTTAGTCTTAGTAGTAGTCTTAGTCTTAGTAGTAGTCTTAGTCTTAGTAGTAGTCTTAGTCTTAGTAGTTTTAGTCTTAGTAGTCTTAGTCTTAGTAGTAGTCTTAGTCTTAGTAGTAGTAGTCTTAGTCTTAGTCTTAGTCTTAGTCTTAGTAGTTGTCTTAGCAGTAGTCCTAGTCTTAGTAGTCTTAGTCTTAGTAGTAGTAGTCTTAGTAGTAGTAGTCTTAGTCTTAGTCTTAGTAGTTTTAGTCTTAGTAGTAGTCTTAGTCTTAGTAGTCTTAGTCTTAGTAGTCTTAGTCTTAGTAGTCTTAGTCTTAGTAGTTGTCTTAGCAGTAGTCTTAGTCTTAGTAGTAGTAGTCTTAGTAGTAGTAGTCTTAGTAGTCTTAGTAGTAGTCTTAGTCTTAGTAGTAGTCTTAGTCTTAGTAGTAGTAGTCTTAGTAGTAGTAGTCTTAGTAGTCTTAGTAGTCTTAGTAGTAGTCTTAGTCTTAGTAGTTGTCTTAGCAGTAGTCTTAGTAGTAGTCTTAGTCTTAGTAGTAGTAGTCTTAGTAGTAGTCTTAGCCTTAGTAATAGTAGTCTTAGTAGTAGTCTTAGTAGGGGAGGGAAGATCATGAAAAATACCCGCAGTTTAAGTTACAACGACTCCTATAGTATATACTAGGAGCATGTGTGCTGTCAGAAGCCAAGAGACTGCTG
>NW_003307708.1:11517-13932 GCF_000143455.1 Volvox carteri f. nagariensis | reverse complement strand
CATTATGTCAGGTCACCCCCCAATTAGCATAGGTCCAGGCAAACCCCCCGAAACAAATTATGCCAGATAACCCCCCAAATAGCATCGGTCCATGCAAACCCCCCGAACCACATTGCGCCGGGTAACCCCTCAAATCGCATCGTTCCATGCAAACCCACCGAACCACATTATGTCAGTTCACCCCCCAATTAGTATAGGTCCAGGCAAACCCCCCGAAACAAATTATGCCAGATAACCCCCCAAATAGCATCGGTCCATGCAAACCCCCCGAACCACATTGCGCCGGGTAACCCCTCAAATCGCATCGTTCCATGCAAACCCACCGAACCACATTATGTCAGGTCACCCCCCAATTAGTATAGGTCCAGGCAAACCCCCCGAAACAAATTATGCCAGATAACCCTTCAAATAGCATCGGTCCATGCAAACCCACCGAACCACATTATGTCAGGTCACCCCCCAATTAGCATCGGTCCATGCAAACCCACCGAACCATATTGCGCCAGGCAACCCCCCAGATAGCATCGGTCCATGCAAACCCACCGAACCACATTATGTCAGGTCACCCCCCAATTAGCATCGGTCCATGCAAACCCCCCGAAACAAATTATGCCAGTTAACCCCCCAAATAGCATCGGTCCATGCAAACCCCCCGAAAAAAATTATGCCAGTTAACCCCCCAAATAGCAACGGTCCATGCAAACCCCCGAACTGCATTGCGCCAGGTACCCCCGTGCAGATTACACGTGGAGAAGGTGATGGCGACGGCAAAACGTCGACTGTAAGAAGAAGGTGGTGACGGTGAAGATTCGACGTGGAGAAGGTGATGGCGACGGCAAAACGTCGACGGTAAGAAGAAGGTGGTGACGGTGAAGATTCGACGGGATGAAGGTGATGACGACGGCAAAACGTCGACGGTAAGAAGAAGGTGGTGACGGTGAAGATTCGACGGGATGAAGGTGATGGGGACGGCAAAACGTCGACGGTAAGAAGAAGATGGTGACGGTGAAGATTCGACGTGGGGTGATGGCGACGGCAAAACGTCGACGGTAAGAAGAAGGTAGTGACGGTGAAGATTCGACGTGGGGTGATGGCGACGGCAAAACGTCGACGGTAAGAAGAAGGTGGTGACGGTGAAGATTCGATGGGATGAAGGTGATGGTGACAGCAAAACGACGACTTTAAGAAGAAGGTGGTGACGGTGAAGATTCGACGTGGAGAAGGTGATGGCGACGGCAAAACGTCGACTGTAAGAAGAAGGTGGTGACGGTGAAGATTCGACGTGGAGAAGGTGATGGCGACGGCAAAACGTCGACGGTAAGAAGAAGGTGGTGACGGTGAAGATTCGACGGGATGAAGGTGATGACGACGGCAAAACGTCGACGGTAAGAAGAAGGTGGTGACGGTGAAGATTCGACGGGATGAAGGTGATGGGGACGGCAAAACGTCGACGGTAAGAAGAAGATGGTGACGGTGAAGATTCGACGTGGGGTGATGGCGACGGCAAAACGTCGACGGTAAGAAGAAGGTAGTGACGGTGAAGATTCGACGTGGGGTGATGGCGACGGCAAAACGTCGGCGGTAAGAAGAAGGTGGTGACGGTGAAGATTCGACGGGATGAAGGTGATGGCGACGGCAAAACGTCGACGGTAAGAAGAAGATGGTGACGGTGAAGATTCGACGGGATGAAGGTGATGGCGACGGCAAAACGTCGACGGTAAGAAGAAGGTGGTGACGGTGAAGATTCGACGGGAACAATACAGTTGCAAAGCCGCCTCATGCAAAACTGAACGGATACATGTTTGACGCAAAAATGTGCACACAAACATACATACACCTCATACACACACTTGCACACTACTCAACACACATGCATACTACAGAACGCACAATAGAACAAACACAGGAAGCGCATCACAACACTGGCATACCGCAGAGTGCAAAATCCTTTCTCTCCGCACGGTTAACTAAGTAAATAATTCAACCTAAACCATATCATGATGCCAGGCCATGCCCCCCAATCACATCATGCCAGGCCATGCCCCCCAATCACATCATGCCAGGCCATGCCCCCCAATCACATCATGCCAGGCCATGCCCCCCAATCACATCATGCCAGGCCATGCCCCCCAATCACATCATGCCAGGCCATGCCCCCCAATCACATCATGCCAGGCCATGCCCCCCAATCACATCATGCCAGGCCATGCCCCCCAATCACATCATGCCAGGCCATGCCCCCCAAATCACATCATGCCAGGCCATGCCCCCCAAATCACATCATGCCAGGCCATGCCCCCCCAATCACATCATGCCAGGCCATGCCCCCCCAATCACATCATGCCGGGCCATGCCCCCCAAATCGCACCATGCCAGGCCATGCCCCCAAATCGTATTGAATAGGCAAAACCCCAA
>NW_003307708.1:7998-11467 GCF_000143455.1 Volvox carteri f. nagariensis | reverse complement strand
AAGAGGTGGTGATGGTGAAGATTCGACGGGATGAAGGTGATGGTGACGGCAAAACGTCGACGGTAAGAAGAAGATGGTGAGGGTGAAGATTCGACGGGATGAAGGTGATGGTGACGGCAAAACGACGACGTTAAGAAGAAGGTGGTGACGGTGAAGATTCGACGTGGAGAAGGTGATGGCGACGGCAAAACGTCGACGGTAAGAAGAAGATGGTGACGGTGAAGATTCGACGTGGAGAAGGTGATGGCGACGGCAAAACGTCGACGGTAAGAAGAAGGTGATGACGGTGAAGATTCGACGTGGGGAAGGTGATGGCGACGGCAAAACGTCGACGGTAAGAAGAAGGTGGTGACGGTGAAGATTCGACGGGATGAAGGTGATGGCGACGGCAAAACGTCGACGGTAAGAAGAAGATGGTGACGGTGAAGATTCGACGTGGAGAAGGTGATGGCGACGGCAAAACGTCGACGGTAAGAAGAAGGTGGTGACGGTGAAGATTCGACGGGATGAAGGTGATGGGGACGGCAAAACGTCGACGGTAAGAAGATGGTGACGGTGAAGATTCGACGGGATGAAGGTGATGGCGACGGCAAAACGTCGACGGTAAGAAGAAGATGGTGACGGTGAAGATTCGACGTGGGGAAGGTGATGGTGACGGCAAAACGTCGACAGTAAGAAGGTGATGACGGTGAAGATTCGACGGGAACAATACAGTTGCAAAGCCGCCTCATGCAAAACTGAACGGATACATGTTTAACGCAAAAATGTGCACACAAACATACATACATACACCTCATACACACTTGCACACTACTCAACACACATGCATACTACAGAACGCACAATAGAACAAACACAGGAAGCGCATCACAACACTGGCATACCGCAGAGTGTAAAATCCTTTCTCTCCGCACGGTTAACTAAGGAAATAATTCAACCTAAACCATATCATGCCAGCATCATGCCAGGCCGTGCCCCCCAATCACATCATGCCAGGCCATGCCCCCCAAATCACATCATGCCAGGCCATGCCCCCCAATCACATCATGCCAGGCCATGCCCCCCCAATCACATCATGCCAGGCCATGTCCCCCAAATCGCATCATGCCAGGCCATGTCCCCCAAATCGCATCATGCCAGGCCATGTCCCCCAAATCGCATCATGCCAGGCCATGTCCCCCAAATCGCATCATGCCGGGCCATGCCCCCCAAATCACATCATGCCAGGCCATGCCCCCCAATCACATCATGCCAGGCCATGCCCCCCAATCACATCATGCCAGGCCATGCCCCCCAAATCACATCACGCCAGGCCATGCCCCCCAATCACATCATGCCAGGCCATGCCCCCCCAATCACATCATGCCAGGCCATGTCCCCCAAATCACATCATGCCAGGCCATGCCCCCCAATCACATCATGCCAGGCCATGCCCCCCCAATCACATCATGCCAGGCCATGTCCCCCAAATCGCATCATGCCAGGCCATGTCCCCCAAATCGCATCATGCCAGGCCATGTCCCCCAAATCGCATCATGCCGGGCCATGCCCCCCAAATCGCATAATGCCAGGCCATGCCCCCAAATCGAATTGTGCTAGGCCATGCCCCCAAATCGCATTGTGCTAGGCAAAACCCCAAACCGAGTTGCACCCGGCCACCCCAGGCCCCGACAACATCCGCCCAGGTACCTCCCAGATCATTTTGCGTGGGCCCATTACTGGGAAGTTCAGCTGCGCAAGTCCTCGTGTTGCATTGATTCCATTTGACCATCCAACCGAAACCGTTGGTCATTATTAACGTTGATCACTCGATCGTTTACAGAACTGCTGTATTCGCCATTTATTTGATATTATATTATTAACCGTTATACGGCCGGTATGGCGTTTATTGTACGACACCATTCGTTCGGTCATTGTTCGTAGTTGGCGCTGCATGCAGCCAACAAGTTATTAAGCCTTGGAATGGCGGCAACTGATGATGATGATGACGATGATCATGATGATCATGATGCCGATGCGTCTATATGCCGCCGCCAACGTTGCCGCCGCCGCTAGCCAACTGGCCAGCAGCGGCGGCGCCCGGCTGGGTGCAGCTGGGTGCGGAGGAATTGCACCCAGCAGTGCACCTGAAGGAAAAAGGACAAGGCGGGGGAAGGGCGCGGGAGGCCAAAATACGGTTAGCAGTACGACACAACTAACACACACATAATTAGGTGACAGTTGCAAGCAAGGGTACCGCTGCTGGTCCCCACGACGCACACCCCATGCACCAAAACCCCAAGCCCATCCGCACCCACCTCAGCCGGGCCCATCATCAGCAACGCCCGCTCGGTGCCACTGGGGCGCACAGGTTGATGCCCCAGCCGCACCTGAAGAGGAGGTGCGCGATGAAGGGGGAAACGGCCAGAGGGGATAGGTAAGGGGGCAGCATACACGGGGGGGAGGGGGTAAAACACCAAATGTCATTATTTTGCCCAAAAGTCACAAGGCCTCGTTGCGACACGTGCGCTGCGGCCCTGCGGCCTTTTTCCGCGACCACTAGTTGAACCCAAATCACGAAGTACGCACCACACCCACACCCACGTCGCCCACCCACCCATCCACCCACCTGAGACGGGCGTTATAAAAGTACGGCCGGCCCCTGCGTGCGGGTGCCGGCAGGCCGGACGACTCGTACGCCCCGAGTCCCGGCAGCCAGTCGACCCTGCATTCGGGTCCTGGCACCAGGGAAGCTGCCGCAAACCCTGGCGATAAAGGGCCCGGGCCATGGCCACTGCTGCAGCTGCTTGCTGATCTGCCGGCTGCTGCTGCTGCTGCTGCTGCTGCTGCTGCTGCTGCTGACTACATAATGAAAAAAGTAAAAATACGATGACAGGAGGTGCATAAAAATGCCCCGGCACCCTAATGCACGCCTTAGCTTATTAGGCTGAGGCGCATTACTAATCTATAATAACATATTTGAAACAGAGTAAATAAATAAGTAAATAAATAAAGCGGAAATAGATATCATGGTTCAGCTTTATTTATTCATCTATAATTTAATAAGGTGTAGCCTCCCCTTAATTAGGTAATCCCCAAACAAATGAAAATCAATTGTGCACAACCAGGGCTGTGGGCACCACAAACGAAAACACGACAAACTGTACACGCGCGGCAACAGCCGTGACACGCGCACACTCGCTGATGCTGGTTGTTGGCTGCTGGCTGATAGCTGCGTAGCGTAGCCCATTTAGGCAATATAACTGGCTGCAGCTGCTGGCTGGTTAGATAACGCTAGCTGCCATCCGCAAAACCCAGCGACGACAATAAAACCGCCGGTCACCACCAACTGTCCACCAACTGGATCAACATCTGCCAACCTCTTCCAACCAAACATATCTCCAACGGACAACTTCCACCATGACAACCATATTTCTCGACCCGATCCTCCATATCTTTGGACTCCCTTATTTCCTGCTTTGAACTAGTC
>NW_003307708.1:7109-7948 GCF_000143455.1 Volvox carteri f. nagariensis | reverse complement strand
AGCGGCGGCGGGGGAGGAGAAGTACACCGCCGGAACAGCAAAACGGCTGTCACGGTGAGAGGAAAAAGGCCGCGGTGGCAGCAACACCAAAGGTGAAGAGCCGCAGCGGCGGCGGGGGAGGAGAAGTACACCGCCGGAACAGCAAAACGGCTGTCACGGTGAGAGGAAAAAGGCCGCGGTGGCAGCAACACCAAAGGTGAAGAGCCGCAGCGGCGGCGGGGGAGGAGAAGTACACCGCCAGAACAGCAAAACGGCTGTCACGGTGAGAGGAAAAAGGCCGCGGTGGCAGCAACACCAAAGGTGAAGAGCCGCAGCGGCGGCGGGGGAGGAGAAGTACACCGCCAGGAACAGCAAAACGGCTGTCACGGTGAGAGGAAAAAGGCCGCGGTGGCAGCAACACCAAAGGTGAAGAGCCGCAGCGGCGGCGGGGGAGGAGAAGTACACCGCCAGAACAGCAAAACGGCTGTCACGGTGAGAGGAAAAAGGCCGCGGTGGCAGCAACACCAAAGGTGAAGAGCCGCAGCGGCGGCGGGGGAGGAGAAGTACACCGCCGGAACAGCAAAACGGCTGTCACGGTGAGAGGAAAAAGGCCGCGGTGGCAGCAACACCAAAGGTGAAGAGCCGCAGCGGCGGCGGGGGAGGAGAAGTACACCGCCAGAACAGCAAAACGGCTGTCACGGTGAGAGGAAAAAGGCCGCGGTGGCAGCAACACCAAAGGTGAAGAGCCGCAGCGGCGGCGGGGGAGGAGAAGTACACCGCAGGAACAGCAAAACGGCTGTCACGGTGAGAGGAAAAAGGCCGCGGTGGCAGCAACACCAAAGGTGAAGAGCCGCAGCGGC
>NW_003307708.1:4380-7047 GCF_000143455.1 Volvox carteri f. nagariensis | reverse complement strand
CGGCAAAGCGACCGACGGCGAGGCGTGGATGGCGAGGCGGCCGACGGCGAGGCGGCCGACGGCGAGATGCCGACGGCGAGGCGGCCGACGATGAGGCGGCCGACGGCGAGGCGACCGACGGCGAGGCGGCCGACGGCGAGACGCTGACGTAAGTCCTCGCCCAGGCTCGCTCAGACCGGCGGGGGGATCGGGCGGGAGGTGGGCGGGGAAATACACACACACACGCTGTTATTCAGCTAGCAGGGGACGCAACGAGCACAGACTTTGCACGGCAAAACAACATGAGCAGCTGCGCACAAAATGCAGAAACATACTAATAAGCACACAGGCGGATCGCGGGAAGTTTCAAATTCTCCATCACAATTAAAACAGTAGCATCCCCACACATACCCACACACACACACACACGCACACACACACACACGCACACACACGCACACACACACGCACACAATGATCCCGCTGGGGACGACACGCCGACGTCGGAAGCATCACGTAACGATAATACATTATACAAAACTTTACTTAAATGTATATTGCGTATAAACAACAAAATTGTACAGTACATCTACTTGATGTACTATTTATTTTTAATGCTTTAAGGAAATAATCATGAGTAAAATATTATTAATTTATTCAGGATGCAATATGAATTATGCAGCATAGAATCTTACAAATTGACACTTACAAAATAGTTACATGTCATGCAGCACAATACACCACACCACGGCACACGTGCTGCTAAAAGCCGGTAAGCTGGTCTCGTTTGCTGTCTTTCCTAGATGTTTGCTGATCTGCTGTTTTGCCTATCAGCTGCTGATCTGCTGCCCGGCCATGATCTGCTTTATGATGCAAACAAAATAAGACTGCACAAGCACGTCGCATGCGGCACAACAACAAAAACCCACAACAGACAGTGCTTTACAACCAACTAACAAACAAGACGTGACGCACTGCAAAATTGTACAATGAAGTACATAGGGCAACGTCAGCAAGGAAATGCACAGCACAGACAAGGGATGCGTTTAACTAGCGCGTGACTCACCGGAGGTACGACAAACCGTGACGCGGAAACGCCGAAAGCTTACGGCAAAGCGACCGACGGCGAGGCGGCCGATGGCGAGGCGGCCGACGGCGAGGCGGCCGACGGCGAGCGGCCGACGGCGAGGCGGCCGACGGCGAGGTGGCCGACGGCGAGATGGCCGACGGCGAGGCGCCCGACGGCAAAGCGGCCGACGGCGAGGCGGCCGACGGCGAGGCGGCCGACGGCGAGGCGGCCGACGGCGAGGCGGCCGACGGCGAGGAGGCCGACGGCGAGGCGGCCGACGGCGAGGCGGCCGACGGCGAGATGGCCGACGGCGAGGCGCCCGACGGCAAAGCGGCCGACGGCGAGGCAGCCGACGGCAAAGCGGCCGACGGCAAGGCGGCCGACGGCCAGGCGGCCGACGGCGAGGCGGTCGACGATGAGGCGGCCGACGGCGAGGCGGCCGACGGCGAGGCGGCTGACGGCGAGGCGGCTGACGGCGAGGCGGCCGACGGCAAAGCGACGGACGGCGAGGCGGCCGACGGCCAGGCGGCCGACGGCGAGGCGGCCGAAGGTGAGGCGGCTGACGGCGAGGCGGCCGACGGCGAGGCGGCCGACGGCAAAGCGACCGACGGCGAGGCGGCCGAAGGCGAGGCGGCCGACGGTGAGGCGGCCGGCGGCGAGCTGACGTAAGTCCTCGCCCAGGCTCGCTCAGACCGGCGGCGGGAACGGCCGGGAGGTGGGCGGGGAAATACACACACAGGCACGTTGTTAATCACCTAGCAGGGGACGCAACGAGCACTGAATATGCACGGCAAAACGACATGGGCAGTTGCGCACAAAATGCAGAAACATACTAATAAGCACACAGGCGGATCGCGGGCAGTTTCGAATTCTCCATCACAATTAAAACAGTAGCATCCCCACACACACGCACACACGCACACACACACACACGCACACACACACACACACACACACACACACACACACACACACACACACACATACTCTTACACACAACTACACACACACGCGCGAGAGAGAGCACATTCTCACCCACATTTGAACACCTACATACATACAAACATACATACATACAATCGCGCACAAATACAAGCCACTGAACACCGCAACAATAACCACCGGCCGGCTTTGCAGCTTCTATCTGTGTTTGCTGACCTTATCTTTGCAGTTTGCTGCCTTTGTGCTTTTGCTGTCGCTGTTGCTGTTGCTGCTTGCCGGCACAACAGGAGAAAAACACCGCGCCACGAAACACCCACAGCAAGAAACTTTGCTCCGAACGTATGCACGACATCACTAAATCACGAACGGACACAAAGTGGCACCCACGCAGTGAACATACGGGGAAAGACCTTCATGCCATACTCCCTACACGCCGTACCTTGCCAAGGTACAACAATTTCATACCGAAATCCCCCTCCGTCACCAACTCGTCTATCCATGTGCAACACGTCTTCTCCCATAGAATCCAAGAACCTGCCCAGCACACCCACCTGGCGATTGTGACGTCAGCTCGGCCGCTAGTGGAGGATGATGACGAAGGCAGTGCGCGGCAGCGGCTGATGCACGCGAGGGGCCCTTGGGGTTCCAGTTCTACACACTCGCTGGTGCCAGTCCCC
>NW_003307708.1:0-999 GCF_000143455.1 Volvox carteri f. nagariensis | reverse complement strand
TTTGTGAAGTAGTAGGCTGCTGCATGCTGAACCACCGAACAGCCAGCAGCGCTTCCAACACGTTGCCTGGCCCTCCGCTTTCCGGACACCATCACACAGAATACCATATTACCATCAACTTTGAATTGGATGGGAGCGACGCTATGTCGTTGCGTCTCGCGCGGCGCCCAAAGCAATGCCGCTCGCCCCGATATTGCCGCCAGCACCGCAACTTTTGCCAACAGCAAGCCAAATCACATCTGCGATCCTCCTTATCAACAGCAGCAGCTCAAGTCGCACCGACTGCGGAGGGGCCCGAGGGGGCACAGCCCATGGGTCCTTCCAGCGCACCTCAACGTCACTTCGGACCTTTCGGCCACCAACGCGCAGCACCTTTGCCAGCTTCCCGCCATTCGCGAAGATTCGTCATCGTCCTCAGCTGTCGCTGCCGCGACCGACTCCCTTAGCCTTAGAGCTGCAACGGCAGGCCTTAGCGCAGCAGCAGCAGCAGCAGCAGCAGCAGCAGCAGCAGCAGGAGCTATTAGTCGTAGTACGAAAGGTCGGTCGCAGGAGGACGAGCAACAAGAGCAGGAGCAGGCCCCAGTTCAAGCATTCCAACGCGAAGCCGTCGAGCAGAGGCAAGTACGGCCAAGGGACCTGCCGCTGGTCGTCAGATTACGGGCTACAGTCGCAGCAGCAGCCGCCGCCGCCGCCGCCGCCGCCGCCGTCGCGGGCCAGCCTGGCGGCGGCGCTGGCGCACACAGGCGACGGCTCGCTCAGCTCGCATCCTGGCTACAGCCACCACCGCCGGTGAAGCCGCCGCCACCGTCGCGAAACAGCGTCCCGCAGCAGCAGCGGCCGGAGCAGCAGCAGCAGCAGCAGATGTTGACTCAACAGCTATCCGAGTCGTACGGATCTGAATCTGCCGTATCCACGTTGCAAAACATGTACGGCGGATCTACAGGGCTGAGGCCGCAGCTGCAAGCCGGGACGTGGGGTCAGGAAAGGTCGATGTCGACG
>NW_003307707.1:49530-50480 GCF_000143455.1 Volvox carteri f. nagariensis | reverse complement strand
AAGAAAAGAAAAGCGCGAAAAAAAAAGACGCGCGCGCGAGGGGGATTAAACCGGCGACGTGGTGGACAGACAGACGGACGGACTAGAGCGCGCTGTTCGCGCGAGTGGGCCGTAGCTCCTGTGCTGGCTGATGGCTGATACCTGCATTGCGCGGACAGTATGTGTCGTGCTTGTCCGTTGCATATGCTTGCAGATCGCATATGCTTGCAGATTGCATATGCTTGCACATCGCATCTGGCATATGCTTGCAGATCGCATATGCTTGCAGATCACATATGCTTGCAGATCGTATATGCTTGCAGATCACATATGCTTGCAGATCACATATGATTGCAGAGCACATATGATTGCACATCGCATGTGGCATATGCTTGCATATGAAGCATTTGTGCATATGAAACACATGTGCATATGTGCATATGAAGCATATGTGCATATGTGCATATGTGCATATGCTTCATATGAAGCATATGAAGCATATGAAGCATACGAAGAAATGCTTGCAGATCGAATGTGGCATATGCTTGCAGATCGCATCTGGCATATGCTTGCAGATTGCATATGCTTGCAGATCGCATATGCTTGCAGATCGCATATGCTTGCACATCGAATGTGGCATATGCTTGCAGATCGCATCTGGCATATGCTTGCAGATCGCATATGCTTGCAGATCACATATGCTTGCAGATCGTATATGCTTGCAGATCACATAGGATTGCAGATCACATATGATTGCACATCGCATGTGGCATATGATTGCATATGAAGCATTTGTGCATATGAAACACATGTGCATATGTGCATATGAAGCATATGTGCATATGTGCATATGTGCATATGTGCATATGTGCATATGTGCATATGTGCATATGTGCATATGTGCATATGATGCATATGAAGCATATGAAGCATACGTGCATACGTGCATATGAAGCATAAGAAGCATATGA
>NW_003307707.1:12605-15842 GCF_000143455.1 Volvox carteri f. nagariensis | reverse complement strand
CATACATTGCCCACCTTCCAAATCTTTCCAGTTCCATATCTCAAATCCTTCCATATCCCATTGCTTCCCGATCGAATAGCCTTCCAGATCCCAATGCTTGCATTTGCCAAATGCTTGCATTTGGCATATGCTTCCAGATCGCATATGGCATATGCTTTCAGATCCCATATGTCATATGCTTGCAGATCCCATATGTCATATGCTTGCAGATCGCATATGTCATATGCTTGCAGATCGCATATGGCATATGCTTGCAGATCGCATATGGCATATGCTTGCAGATCGCATATGCTTGCAGATCACATATGCTTGCAGATCGCATATGCTTGCAGATCGCATATGCTTGCAGATCGCATATGGCATATGCTTGCAGATCGCATATGCTTGCAGATCGCATAGTGGAATATGCTTGCAGATCGCATATGGCATATGCTTGCAGATGACATATGGCATATGCTTGCAGATGACATATGCTTGCAGATCGCATATGGCATATGCTTGCAGATCGCATATGGCATATGCTTGCAGATCGCATATGGCATATGCTTGCAGATCGCATATGGCATATGCTTGCAGATCGCATATGGCATATGCTTGCAGATCGCATATGCTTGCAGATCACATATGCTTGCAGATCGCATATGCTTGCAGATCGCATATGGCATATGCTTGCAGATCGCATATGCTTGCAGATCGCATAGTGGAATATGCTTGCAGATCGCATATGGCATATGCTTGCAGATCGCATATGGCATATGCTTGCAGATGACATATGCTTGCAGATCACATATGGCATATGCTTGCAGATGACATATGCTTGCAGAAATCATATGCTTGCATATGGCATATGCTTGCAGATCGCATATGCTTGCAGGTCGCATATGTTTGCAGATCGCATATGCTTGCAGATCGCATATGTTTGCAGATCGCATATGGCATATGCTTGCAGATCGCATATGCTTGCAGATCACATATGCTTGCAGATCGCATATGCTTGCAGATCGCATATGCTTGCAGATGGCATATGGCATATGCTTGCAGATCGCATATCCTTGCATATTGCATATGCTTGCAGATTGCATATATGGCGCAGATCGCATATGCTTGCAGACTGCATCTGTTTGCAGACTGCATCTGCTTGCAGATTGCATATTTGCAGATCGCATATGCTTGCATATCGCATATGCTTGCAGATCGCATATGCTTGCAGATCGCAAATGCTTGCATTTGGCAGATGCTTGCATTTGGCATATGCTTGCAGATCGCATATGGCATATGCTTGCAGATCGCATATGTCATATGCTTGCAGATCGCATATGTCATATGCTTGCAGATCGCATATGTCATATGCTTGCAGATCGCATATGTCATATGCTTGCAGATCGCATATGGCATATGCTTGCAGATCGCATATGGCATATGCTTGCAGATCGCATATGGCATATGCTTGCAGATCGCATATGCTTGCAGATCACATATGCTTGCAGATCGCATATGCTTGCAGATCGCATATGCTTGCAGATCGCATATGGCATATGCTTGCAGATCGCATATGCTTGCAGATCGCATAGTGGAATATGCTTGCAGATCGCATATGGCATATGCTTGCAGATGACATATGGCATATGCTTGCAGATGACATATGCTTGCAGATCGCATATGGCATATGCTTGCAGATCGCATATGGCATATGCTTGCAGATCGCATATGGCATATGCTTGCAGATCGCATATGGCATATGCTTGCAGATCGCATATGCTTGCTTCAGATCACATATGCTTGCAGATCGCATATGCTTGCAGATCGCATATGCTTGCAGATCGCATATGGCATATGCTTGCAGATCGCATATGCTTGCAGATCGCATAGTGGAATATGCTTGCAGATCGCATATGGCATATGCTTGCAGATCGCATATGGCATATGCTTGCAGATGACATATGCTTGCAGATCACATATGGCATATGCTTGCAGATGACATATGCTTGCAGAAATCATATGCTTGCATATGGCATATGCTTGCAGGTCGCATATGCTTGCAGGTCGCATATGTTTGCAGATCGCATATGCTTGCAGATCGCATATGTTTGCAGATCGCATATGGCATATGCTTGCAGATCGCATATGCTTGCAGATCACATATGCTTGCAGATCGCATATGCTTGCAGATCGCATATGCTTGCAGATGGCATATGGCATATGCTTGCAGATCGCATATCCTTGCATATTGCATATGCTTGCAGATTGCATATATGGCGCAGATCGCATATGCTTGCAGACTGCATCTGTTTGCAGACTGCATCTGCTTGCAGATTGCATATTTGCAGATCGCATATGCTTGCATATTGCATATGCTTGCAGATCGCATATGCTTGCAGATTGCATATGCTTGCAGATCGCATATGCTTGCAGATTGCATATATGGTGCAGATCGCATATGCTTGCAGACTGCATCTCTTTGCAGATCGCATATGCTTGCAAATGGCATATGCTTGTTGATCACATATGCTTGCAGACTGCATATGCTTGCAGACTGCATATGCTTGCAGACTGCATATGCTTGCAGATCGCATATGCTTGCCGACGGCATATGCTTGCAGATCAGGTATGCTTGCAGATCGCATATGGCATGTGCTTGCAGATCGCATATGCTTGCAGATCACATATGCTTGCAGAATCGCATATGCTTGCAGACAGCATATGCTTGCAGATCGCATATACTTGCAGACAGCATATGCTTGCAGATCGCATATGCTTGCAGATCGCATATGCTTGCAGATCGCATATGCTTGCAGACAGCATATGCTTGCAGATCGCATATGCTTGCAGATCGCATATGCTTGCAGATCGCATATGGCATATGCTTGCAGATCGCATATGGCATATGCTTGCAGATCGCATATGGCATATGCTTGCAGGTCGCATATGCTTGCAGATCACATATGCTTATAGATCACAGCACAGCATAGCATAGCATAGCATAGCATAGCATAGCATAGCATTGCGCAGCATAGCATAGCATTGCGCAGCATAGCATATGCTTGCAGATCGCATATCGCATATGCTTGCATATCGCATATGCTTGCCGATCGCATATGCTTGCAGATCGCAAATGCTTGCATTTGGCAGATGCTTGCATTTGGCATAAGCTTGCAGATCGCATATGGCATATGCTTGCAGATCGCATAAAACATATGCTTGCAGATCGCATATGTCATATGCTTGCAGATCGCATAG
>NW_003307707.1:11357-12555 GCF_000143455.1 Volvox carteri f. nagariensis | reverse complement strand
AATCGCTCTCGGTGCGGGTGCTGAGCTGGCGGCACATGTCGAACCTCATAGTTGGAGGATAGGTTGTATACGCTGCAGTCCAGGCCGCTGAGTTCTTCCCCCCGCAGCACGTAGCTCTGCACGGCGTTGGTCACCGTGTACCCCTCCTGCTCCTCAGCCTCCACCAGTACTGCTGCTGTGGTCGCCGCCTCAGGAGATTGCTCGGCGCCCGCAGATAGCGCTGTGAACGCGTCTACCTGCAGGTATGCGCATTCGAACGTCGCCTCGAATGTGGAATGACCGTCCAGCTTCATGGCGACAAGCGCCATACCAGCCGTAATGGAAGCGGTCATGCGATGCACAGTGGCACACATGTTGCCAAAGGCGGTGGGCCCACTGGCACTCGGATCCGGCGTCCTTCCAGCCAGCAGGAAATCCTGCACTCGGGTAAGAGTGTTGCACGTCAGCTGCACCTGGCTGTCGTTGATGCTCTTGCCAGTGTATTTCGTGCTGTAGTAGGCAGAGTCGCGGGCGCGGTCAGCAGCAGGCTGCAGCAGCGTACAGTCTCCCCATTCATCTTCAGGGCGGGCCAGTTGTGCTGCTGCCTCTGCCGTGTAGACGCGATCCACCTCGCACGCCAGAGTAAACAGCTGGTTGCACCCGAAGGCCAGCGCTGCAGCTGGCATGTGCGGTATGATGTTCGGGCCCAATCGCGGCAGAAGGAAGAGGCCACCGGTGCCAATCCACTGGAAGGCGCTGCGCAGGACACGAGGGAACGCCATGCCACAGCTATCATCTGTGCCACGGCAGCCGTGTCGCTTGCACGTGTCGTTATGCGTATGAGTAAGCGTGCTGCGAATGACGGCTGCATGGTGTGTGCGGCAAGCAGCGTGCCGGGGAGGCGGCGGGAGCCCGCCACCTGCACAGCCGGCGAGCCTGCCAAAATCGTACGCTGCAGGCGGGCAGGACTTGTCCACGGGCGGAGGTGCACGGCCATGCTGCTGGGCCTCTTCGACGGTCATGTCCATGACGTAGTGTTCTGCACCGCGGGTGAAAGGGTCATAGTACGGCGAGGGATACCACATGGCGCACAGGGTGTATGCCAGGGCCAGCGCTCGGCAGTTGGGTCCACTGAACAGCGCCTGAAGGCGCTCGACTGCGAACATGGCCACATGCGCAACACCGTGGATGTGCAGGGCGAGGCGGCCGCTCTGCTCCA
>NW_003307707.1:0-11307 GCF_000143455.1 Volvox carteri f. nagariensis | reverse complement strand
ATATGCTTGCAGATCGCATATGGCATATGCTTGCAGATCGCATATGGCATATGCTTGCAGATCGCATATGGCATATGCTTGCAGGTCGCATATGCTTGCAGATCACATATGCTTATAGATCACAGCACAGCATAGCATAGCATAGCATAGCATAGCATAGCATAGCATAGCATAGCATAGCATTGCGCAGCATAGCATAGCATTGCGCAGCATAGCATATGCTTGCAGATCGCATATCGCATATGCTTGCATATCGCATATGCTTGCAGATCGCAAATGCTTGCATTTGGCAGATGCTTGCATTTGGCATATGCTTGCAGATCGCATATGGCATATGCTTGCAGATCGCATATGTCATATGCTTGCAGATCGCATATGTCATATGCTTGCAGATCGCATATGTCATATGCTTGCAGATCGCATATGGCACATCCTTGCAGACTGTGTATGCTTGCATAATGCAGATGCATGCGCATATGTATAACATATCGCATATCGTATATTGCATATCGCATATTGCATATTGCATATCGCATATTGCATATTGCATATCGCATATTGCATATTGCATATCGCATATTGCATATTGCATATTGCATATCGCATATTGCATATCGCATATCGCATATTGCGTATCGCATATCGCATATCGCATATTGCATATCGCATATCGCATATTGCATATCGCATATCGCATATTGCATATTGCATATTGCATATTGCATATTGCATATTGCATATTGCATATTGCATATCGCATATCGCATATCGCATATTGCATATCGCACCCATATCGCTGCATATGGCATATCGCATATCATCACATACCGCATATCGCATATCGCTGCATATCGCATATCGCTGCATATCGCTGCATATCGCATATCGCTGCATATCGCTGCATATCGCATATACATATATGCATGTATGCACATATGAAACATAATAAAACATGGTTCGCGGTAGGGATCGAACCGGCGACCTCCCGTTCTTTTTGGCGCGGTCTTAAGCGCGTACGGCACGCTCCCGACCCGGAATTTCCAAAACTCTCCGGACGGACAACCGGACGGACAACCATCGAACTCGGGATAGGCCTCCGCTCATAACATATGAGCTACGGCGATCCTGCATTGCGCGGAACCACTATGTGCCGTGCTTCTAAGGGCCGCTTGCTACTTGCTGCGGAGCTACGGCCCACTCGCGCGAACAGCATGGTCACACACAAGAAGTAAATTATACAAAGGCGGAAGAAAATTAAGCTTGCGGAGTCTAGCACGCGAATTTAGGCTGTGAAACGCTCGCGCGGGAGTCGAACCCGCAGGGGGCTCCAGACAATGGTGGGCGGCTCCCCATTCCTTCCCGTATGGAGCGAGCATGTCGTCCGGGGTGTCCCCCTTACCCCGGACGCTGTCATTTAACGCCGTACAGTGGCGGGTCGCGGTTTCAACTCAACTCAACTCAACTCAACTCAACTAGCCCTGGGCTGGGCAGGTCCAGCGTGCTTCCAGCTGTCGCGCATGCTCAAACTCGGCCGTATATCGCTGCTCCGTCTCGCGTGCTGCCTGCTTCAGCAGGCGCAGGTTGGCGGCGAGGTCCGGCTCGAGGTTAGTCGCGCTGAGGAATTGTCTGATTATCCTCTTGCGCTCATGTGGCGTGGTATAAAGCGGCTGTAGCAGACGGACGTGGTCCAGCGTCTTAAAGCGGGTCAGCAGCACATACAGGGTGGCGCGCTTGATGCCGTTGGGTGGGACAGCGTGATCCACCAGCCAGCACTCGTCTTTGAAGCTGCGACCTTGCACGAAGTAATCGGTGACCGCCTGGCGGTCGCCGAGCGGTACGTTGAGGCGCCGGATCTGCTTTGTGATGGTGCCATACCCGGCGGCAGGCATCTCCACCTCGGCAATGCAAGACGCCCGGGGTGACAGGATGAAGGCACCACCCCTGCTGGCGTAGTCTCCAAGGCCCTGCAGCACGGTGTCGGGGATGTGGCCGCTTATAGGCCGGACAATGACGGCCGCTGGAAGGTACTTGAGTCGGCGGTAGGGGCCACGGCCGTCATCTGCTGGCTCGCGGCCATCCTCAAGCAGGCCGCAGGCTTCCACCTCGTTGTTGTGGCTCGCCCCGGCATCGGCAGCTGTCGTATCAAGCAGGATGTATCGGGCGCCATGGTAGTACCACGTGTCGGCGGTGGTGTGGCCAAACTCGTGATCCTTGATCCGCATCACAACTGCTTTCTCCACGTGTGTCAGGGCCGGCTCTGCAGCAGCACCGCGCTTCTGGACAGGGACGTGGTCCGCATTCCACACCACAAGGCGCTGATTCTTGCGCTGTGCCTCCAGCATGATGAGACGGGTATTGAGTGTGTGGCGTGGTTCGTTCCTCTGCAGCACGACGCGCGGCTCGAGGTGTGCCAGGTCGGCCAAGTCGACGATGGCGCGGCTGTTGAGGTCGTCGACCATCTCGGCTATGCGCTGCTCGGTGGCTGGCTCACCGCCAAACATAGAGGCGTACTCTGTCAGGCGACGGCCAGAGGGGCTGCTGTCCTGGCGCTGCTGCTTCTCCAGCAAGAAGACCGTCTTAGCCAGGGATCGGTAAACCCGGAAGCCCTCAAGTATGCAGCTCTGAGTCTGCGGGACGGCCCGGGGCCGGCGTGCTGCTACTTCGGGTTGCTGCTGACCGCCTTGAGATCCAGCGGCGGCCTCATTAGGGTCGCCATCATTGTCCTCCTCTCCGTGCAAAGGTTGCGCGGTTGGGACAGAGGGCGAGAACTGAGGGTTGCATTCCACAGCAGCGGCGTACCGGTAAAGGGGCGGGCCACCTGGCTTTGGGTGCTGGAACTCGTCGCCTGTGTTGGCGCTGGGACGGCCGCTGAAGATGGTGGCGGCGGGGTGGTCGCCGCCGAGATGCGGTGGCGGCAACAGGTGACGAGTGCAGGACTGGTTGCACGCACCCAGGTGGTCCAGGCTGTTCATGCCAATCTCGTCGATGATGAGCGCACCATCGCCGACATTACGATGCACCTGTAGGCTGGCTGCGCTGCCTTTCCTGACGCTGTCCGCTCGGTTGCTGCCAGCAGATAAAGCAAACATGGCGTGGGTAGAGAGGCTGCGATGCACCGGCGTGCTGAAGGCAGTTGCAGCAGCCCATGAGTAGGCGCAGGTGGCCGCCCAGTGCGGGCAGCCATGCTGGAATGTGTACCACAGGAGCGCCTGTACGAACTGGCTCTTTCCGGTACCGGGCTTGCCCTCCACAAGCATCTGCGGCGGGTCGCCAGGGTTGGGCTCATCACGGTGATCGAAGTACCGAGCCATGAGCATGAAGGGCACGGCCTGGTGGGGGGCAAGCGTGAACAGCTCGATGGTGTTGTCGATGCTGGGCGGCTGGGGGAGATGCACATAGAGGGGCATGCGAGCCTGTTCAGTCCGCTCAGGAGTGCCAGGCATGCGCACGATGGCGACCAGGGGTCCGCTGGCGGGGCGGTGCAGCTCGATGTGAGGGGTATCCATCTCAGGTGTGGCCGTCAGTCCCGTGTGGGCGCCTCCATCTGCCTCAACAGTGCCGGCTGCTGCTGCAACGAGATACCGCTTCAGACGCTTGGTCGCTTCAGTCAGGAGGGGCAGGTCCGCTGGCGTGATCCGACGGCTGAAACGATCGCTGCGTGCACCATGGCCGTCCACTAGGGCCGGGGCTCGGCAGCACCGTGCTGCATCATAGGCATACGCGCCAGCAGCGTTGGTGCAGTCAAACAGGTCCATAAGAGCGACGGTGGCAAGATCGGTGCCAGCCGTCGGATACTCCTGACCTGGGATGTACACAAAGTGCTCCAGCTGGTCGTCGGCGGGCGGCTGTGTTTCAGGATCAGGCCTGAGATGCCCGCGGATGCCGTCATCGGTATCGCCATCAGAAGTGCTTGTGCCGTCACCTTCAGGCAGCGCGGCTGCTGCCGCTGCCGCACGCTGCTGTCGGCGCCGCTGGTTGTACTCCGCCTGACGGCGGGCTTTCCCAGCGTGGTCCTCTTCGATGTTGTCCAGCAGCACCGATACATACACCTGGTACGAGCGACCTGCCTCAGTAGTGCCCAGCTCTGCCCACCAGGTGTCGTAGGCTTCCTTTACAGTCAGCCCGGGGGAGATGGGCTGACCCTGGTGAGCTTTGAAAGTACCCAGGACAAATGCATAGTACTGCGCCATGCCCGCAGCAGAGGTGCCAGGACGGGGTCGGCGGGGAAGGGAGCCTCCAAGCTGTACATATCACGGCCGCGGCAGGCGGACGTGGACATGTGTTCTATACAGCGGATGTGTGCTGTGGAAGGCCACCAGGCGGGGCAGCTCCGTGGCTGTCTGAGACGTTGGCTGGTCGAGTGTCGCTGCAGCTGTAGGAGCAGGTGGCTCAGGAGGAGGGGCTGCAGTCGGCAGAGGCACAGGGGCAGGCACAGGGGCGGTTATGGGTGTGGCTGGGGTAGTGCGCTTGCGGCGTCGAACTGCCACCGGAATCTGTAGACCCAATCGCTCTCGGTGCGGGTGCTGAGCTGGCGGCACATGTCGAACCTCATAGTTGGAGGATAGGTTGTATACGCTGCAGTCCAGGCCGCTGAGTTCTTCCCCCCGCAGCACGTAGCTCTGCACGGCGTTGGTCACCGTGTACCCCTCCTGCTCCTCAGCCTCCACCAGTACTGCTGCTGTGGTCGCCGCCTCAGGAGATTGCTCGGCGCCCGCAGATAGCGCTGTGAACGCGTCTACCTGCAGGTATGCGCATTCGAACGTCGCCTCGAATGTGGAATGACCGTCCAGCTTCATGGCGACAAGCGCCATACCAGCCGTAATGGAAGCGGTCATGCGATGCACAGTGGCACACATGTTGCCAAAGGCGGTGGGCCCACTGGCACTCGGATCCGGCGTCCTTCCAGCCAGCAGGAAATCCTGCACTCGGGTAAGAGTGTTGCACGTCAGCTGCACCTGGCTGTCGTTGATGCTCTTGCCAGTGTATTTCGTGCTGTAGTAGGCAGAGTCGCGGGCGCGGTCAGCAGCAGGCTGCAGCAGCGTACAGTCTCCCCATTCATCTTCAGGGCGGGCCAGTTGTGCTGCTGCCTCTGCCGTGTAGACGCGATCCACCTCGCACGCCAGAGTAAACAGCTGGTTGCACCCGAAGGCCAGCGCTGCAGCTGGCATGTGCGGTATGATGTTCGGGCCCAATCGCGGCAGAAGGAAGAGGCCACCGGTGCCAATCCACTGGAAGGCGCTGCGCAGGACACGAGGGAACGCCATGCCACAGCTATCATCTGTGCCACGGCAGCCGTGTCGCTTGCACGTGTCGTTATGCGTATGAGTAAGCGTGCTGCGAATGACGGCTGCATGGTGTGTGCGGCAAGCAGCGTGCCGGGGAGGCGGCGGGAGCCCGCCACCTGCACAGCCGGCGAGCCTGCCAAAATCGTACGCTGCAGGCGGGCAGGACTTGTCCACGGGCGGAGGTGCACGGCCATGCTGCTGGGCCTCTTCGACGGTCATGTCCATGACGTAGTGTTCTGCACCGCGGGTGAAAGGGTCATAGTACGGCGAGGGATACCACATGGCGCACAGGGTGTATGCCAGGGCCAGCGCTCGGCAGTTGGGTCCACTGAACAGCGCCTGAAGGCGCTCGACTGCGAACATGGCCACATGCGCAACACCGTGGATGTGCAGGGCGAGGCGGCCGCTCTGCTCCACCTTGACCGCCACCTCAAAAGTGAGGCCGCAGAAGCAGTGCGGATTCGTCTGCTGCATGGCGCCCGGCGTGAAGCCGAAGAGCTCCTCCACCAGAACCTCCTTGGTGGCCACCAGCAGGGCGGCGCAACTGTACGGGTCATCCTTCACGCGCCGCCACTTCTCCACCGTGCTCGGGATATGTTGCGGTCGTCCATCATCGTCAAAGTCCAACACCTGTCCGGAGGCCACGACTGCACAGGCTGCATGCATATCTGCCGGATTTACGGTGAAGAACAGCGGGGGCCAGCCAATGGTGAGGGCGGCTGCACGCATCTTGGATCGGGCACCATTGTAATACGCGTCTGTGAGGTCGAGGCGCAGAGTACTGAGGCGGGCCCCCTCCACCAGCGCCTTAACCAGCGGCGACTGCTGCACAAGCAGCTGCCGCCGCTGTGAGTGCCGATATGGCAGCGCCAGTATGGTGCCCATAGCACGGATGACATCACGCGGCACACGCGCTGCTGGCTCGCCAAGATGCGGCCGCATGTTCATGGTAATGCCCACTTGCGCCATGCTTTCGTGGCGCACGCAGATGTTGTACATGCGTGCCAGCAGCATGAGATTGCCGCCGAATTGCGTCCACGGCACGCGGTGCAGCAGGTGGCGACAATATGCCGGAAAAGACATGCCGCGGGGGCGCTGACCAGAAAAGCCATACGGGAAGGACTGGGGGAAGCAGAGGGTGAGGATGGCGGGATGACGGTCATCCAGCACGTGGCTGTCACGGCCACCAGCCGCAAATGCAAGCCGCGCACGGCCAGTCAGAAGGTCCTCCACTCGGCCCGGGAAGCGGTCGATTTCGCTGCCATCATTGCCAACATTCGACGGCTGTGGCAGGATCAGCTCCAGCTCGTCCAGAGTGGCAGCTGCCGGATCGACTGCACGAGCAGACAGCAGATGCGCAAGAGCTGGGTCAGGATGCAATTCACGCTGATAGCATGGTGCAGCAACGGCGGTAAATGCAGCATGGTGTGTGCATAGGCCGGACAAAAGCGAAATCGAAGCGTCTCGAACGCGTTACAAACGAGCGAAGATGCGTTAGCCCTATGCTCAGCCAAGCAAGAGAATGCACACACCTGGTGCACCTTCAACTGGCTGGTCGGCAGGTCCACGCAGGATGGCGGTGAATGGCCCCGGTCCAGGGTCATGCCCTGCACTCAAGAATACATACAGCGGAGTAGTAGGATACATCACTAGCAGGACAGGCGAGGGTGCTGCAAGAGTCCAGCTTATCCAGCGGGTCGAGATCAGTCAGCACAAGAGGAGCGCACTCTTGATGCACGGGGCAGCAGCGGCAGCGGCTGCCCGGTGCACAAAGTGCAGTAAGAGGGCAACACGAAAACAGAGGGCACACAACAGCTCGCATAAACACAGTAACAAAATAACACACCTGCATTCGGGGTCGGATCCGCCAGCGTAGGTTGCACGGGTCCTGCAGGATCCACATCAGGTGCCGCAGCTGCATCGGCAAGATTGCCATCACGAACAGCCGCTTCCACCACGTCCTGGAACTGCCGCACACCTGCCGCACCCGTGCGGTCGTGCAGGAAGGTGGTGCGGAGGACGTTCACCACCTCCGGATCTGTAGGCGCAAGAGCGGCATGCAAGATTTCATCCGGCACACCTGCAGCACAGCCCATGCGCTCGTACTCCTGCAGAGCATCCTCATCGATAGCCAGCTCCTCCTCATCGTTGTGCTGTAAGAAACGGACCCAGGCGACGATGACCTGCCCTCGCACCTGTAGACCTGGCGCCTTTCGCACGCGTTCCAGCAGCTCCGCCCGGCTGTGAACCTGGTCGACACACACGACCGTGATAGCGCCGGCCAGGTCGGACGCCCACGCTGGCAGCTGTCCTCGCAGCATATTCGGGTCGGGATTTACGACCCCAATGCCGTGGGTCTTTACAGCACGCGGAAAGACGTCCGGCGGCCGGTCTGCCAGGTACATTATGAGCAGCTGCTGGATGATGCGGCCGCGGCCCAGAAGCTGCCCCTCCAAGAAAGTGGGCAACGGCAGAGGGTCGCCCAGATGATTGACGCACGGCACATCGCCAGGTCCAGGCGCGCCAGCGCAGCTTCGGGGACTCGCCGGGCTGTAGTAGAGGAGCAAACACGGGCAAGCAGAGCCGATACGACTAAGAAAGCTATGGTGGACAAGTACATGCCGCAGATGAAGGGAGCAAGGAAACGCAGGCAGAAGTCATAGCTCATAGGCACTAGGCAACCGGCTTGCGAGCACGAAGCAACCGACTCACCGCTAAGGGCTTTGTGGCAGACGTTGCATACGAATATGCGCTCTGCAGCACCATCGCCAACCAGCATAGTGCGGTTGGGCAGATCCGGCTCCAGACGCATGCAATAGGGCACCTCCACACTAGCGGGGTGATCCAGGCAGGCTCTGGGCAGCACCCGCGGGGGGCGCGGCTGTTGATCCGGTGGAAGCTGCTGGGGCTCGGGCTCGGGCTCGGGCTGCTGCTCAGCCGTCATCAAATCCGGATCGCCAGTCTCCTGAGCACCAGCATCCACGTCCAGTGCTCCGTCCACCGCATCATCCACCAGCCTGCCTGCTCCACTAGCACTGCCGCCGTCCTCATCCACAGCACCAGCCCGCTCAGCCCGGCTAACACGATACCGAGCAGGCAGGACTGGATCAGGTGGCGGTGGTGCGTCTCCCTGAGCTGTACGTGCCATCCGCCGCCACACCAGAGTACGCCCCCAGCGCTGCACAGCGTCCGTACACATGACGTCTGCACGTAAAATGTCAACGTTGGGAATCTCTATCCAGTGCAGCACCGTCGACTGGTCCTCCGAGCACACCTCAGAGCACACAGCACAGACACGGGAGGGCATGCGCCGGCGCAAGGCAGCAGCCATGGTCGATGCACACTGCAGCTGCACGGTGTACGGTACCTGCCTGTCAGGCGGTAACTGACCGCCAGGAAGGTCCTGCATGCGGCCCTCTGGAATCGCCAAAAGAAATTCTGGCAAGTCAACGGCGTCGTCACGATGAAGGTCCGCGAACCGCAAGAGACGGTGCATGCGAGTCAATATTGTATCCCTAGGGGCGGCCTGCTGGTCATGCTGCTGCACCTGCCGTGCAGCCGCATGCTGTGCCGTGTTCCGCAGCTGCTCCTGCATCCTCACCTCCGGATTAGCACGGGCAACGGCATGCTGCGCAGTGTTCCGCAGCTGCTCCTGCACCCTCACCTCCGGATTAGCACGGGCAACGGCACGCTGCGCAGTGTTTCACAGCTGCTCCTGCACCCTCACCTCCGGAGCAGCACGGGCAGCGGCATGCTGTGCAGTGTCATGCAGCCGTTGCTGTGCCCTCACCTCCGGGTCGGTACGAGCAGCCGCGTGATGTGCAGTGTTATACAGCCGCAGCTGCGCCCCCACCTCCGGGTCGGCACGTGCAGCTGCATGCCGTGCAGCATCCTGCTGGCGCTGCAACACCCGCAACTCAGGAGGGGCTGCGGCACGCTGTGCAGCTTTCTGCCGGCGCCATTTAGCCCGTAATTCCGCAGCAGAAGGTTCAGCAGCCTGTTGCTGCTCCTCCAGCGGTGTGTCAACAGCAGCAACCGCTTGCTGGCCCTCTGCGGACCCTGTTGAATTAGCTGGCGCGGCTGTCTGCTGTGATGCAGCATGCTGCCGCTGCTGAGGTGCTTGGTCAGTGCACAAATCACTAAACGGACGTGTTCTCCCACAACGGATGCCGTCTGCAAGCGAACCAAGCCGAAGCCGCTTCGAAGGAGGCCGATCTGCCATAAAGACCTAACGACCTAACGAGGCGAACACGTGTGCGAAGTTTGGTGTTAAGGAAAGTTGCGAAATAAGCGGAAACTCAATAGGAAGAGCAAAAAGCGCGAGCGTATTTCAAGGAGAATTACGAGAATGATCAAAGGTTACAAGCGGAAATTGTGCTGTATAAAGCGTGTACGGCAATCCTTCCGACGCGGACTTGAAATGCGTGTTCAGGTGCGAAGTATGCGCTAAAGTGCGCGTCGAATTCCGCGGCTAATTGTACGTTGGATTGCGCGTCGAATTGCGGGTTTAGAGCTGTGCGAATCGCGCTGTATGAAGCGCGTACGGCATTCATTCCGACGCGGAAGCGCGTTTTGAAGCGCGCATCGAATTATGCAACAAAGCGCGCGTTGAATCCCGCGGCTGATTGTACGTTGAATTGCATGTCTAATTGCGCGTTTAGAGCTATGCGAATCGCGCTGTATGAAGCGTGTACGGCATTCATTCCGACGCGGAAGCGCGTTTTGAAACGCGCATCAAATTATGCGCTAAAGCGCGCGTCGAATTCCGCGGCTAATTGTACATTGAATTGTGCATCGAATTGCGCATTTCTTCTAGTCAGCGGTCTAGATTCATCGTGCTGTATGAAGCGCGTACGGCATTCATATGAAGCGCGCATCGAATTATGCGCTAAAGTGCGCGTCGAATTCCGCGGCTAATTGTACGTTGAATTGCGCGTCGAATTGCGTGTTTAGAGCTGCGCGAAGCGCGCTGTATAAAGCGCGTACGGCATTCATTCCGACGCGGAAGCGCGTTTTGAAGCACGCATCGAATTGTGCAACAAAGCGCGCGTTGAATCCCGCGGCTGATTGTACGTTGAATTGCATGTCGAATTGCGCGTTTAGAGCTATGCGAATCGCGCTGTATGAAGCGTGTACGGCATTCATTCCGACGCGGAAGCGCGTTTTGAAACGCGCATCAAGTTATGATGCGCGTTTTGAAACGCGCATCAAATTATGCGCTAAAGCGCGCGTTGAATCCCGCGGCTAATTGTACGTTGAATCGCGCAATGCATATGTGCATACGTGCATATGTGCATATGAAGCATATGTGCATATGTGCATATGAAGCATAGCATATGAAGCATATGAAGCACATGAAGCATACGATGAAAAAAAAGAAAAAAAGCGGCGCGCAGAAAAAAAAACGGCGCACTAGGGGTTGAACCGGCGACGCGGTGGACAGACGAGGCGCGGTCCCTGCGGTCCCGAGGGTGCCCTAGCTCTCGTTCGGGTCCGGTCTGCATATGCTTGCACATCGCATATGTTTGTAGATCGCATATGCTTGCACATCGCATAATATTCTTGCAGATCGCATCTGATTGCAGATCGCATATGCTTGCCGATCGCATATGCTTGCAGATCGCATATGCTTGCACATCGCATATGCTTGCACATCGCATATGCTTGCAGATCGCATATGCTTGCACATCCCAAATGCTTGCAGATCGCATATGCTTGCAGATCGCATTTGCTTGCAGATCGCATATGCTTGCACATCGCATATGCTTGCACATCCCAAATGCTTGCAGATCGCATATGCTTGCAGATCGCATATGTTTGCATACTGCATTGCTTGCATACCGCATATGCTTGCAGATCGCATATGCTTGCGGATCACATATGCTTGCAGAGCACATATGCTTGCACATCGCATATGCTTGCAGAATACATATGCTTGCAGAGCACATATGCTTGCAGAGCGCATATGCTTGCACATCGCATATGCTTGTACATCGTATATGCTGCAGATGCATACGCTTGC
>NW_003307706.1:37574-39019 GCF_000143455.1 Volvox carteri f. nagariensis | reverse complement strand
GGTATTTGCGCGCCTGCTGCCTTCCTTGGATGTGGTAGCCATCTCTGTGGCTCCCTCTCCGGAATCGAACCCTAATCCTCCGTCACCCGTTACCACCATGGTAGGCCTCTATCCTACCATCGAAAGTTGATAGGGCAGAAATTTGAATGAAACATCGTCGGCACGTGGCCATACGATTCGTGAAGTTATCATGATTCACCATTCAACGGGCAAAGCCCGGCTGGCCTTTTATCTAATAAATACGACCCTTCCAGAAGTCGGGTTGTGCGCACGTATTAGCTCTAGAATTACTACGGTTATCCGAGTAGTAGGTACCATCAAATAAACTATAACTGATTTAATGAGCCATTCGCAGTTTCACAGTATAAGCAGTTTATACTTAGACATGCATGGCTTAATCTTTGAGACAAGCATATGACTACTGGCAGGATCAACCAGGTAGCTCCTTGGAATTCGGCCCAAGTAGCAGCTGCTTTTGCTGAAGCACGAGCAGTAACAACGTGGGCACTCCAGCTCGCATTCCTAGAAATGCGAGGGAAGTAGCTTCGAATTTTCAAGTCGCTATCCCAATTTGGAAAGCACTCAATCATCGCCGTACTAACTCAAAGTCAAATTTGTGTAGTACGGAAAATGACTATTCACTAGGCCCCTCTGAAATTCTTTCAGCTCTGAACCATCGCCCCGGAAGCAGACGCACAGCCTTCAACTCGAATCAACCAAAGTCTGTGTAAAGGTGCACTTTCACAGCAGAGGAGGATATGCGTTTAAAGGTATGTGGCTTCCCGCTGGCAGAGCTNTGATGCTAGCAAGCACATAATAGCTTAACATCTACGACAGTAGGCTAGCCCCTTGCCGTACACACGACAATGTACGACACACAGAGATAAGCCCCGTGCCGTACACCTTGTTGTACGACAAGGGGGTAGCCCCTTGCCGGTATAAGCTACACATGTGCTGTTCTTAGCATTTCCACTCGGTTCATAAGCATACACATCGCGTACAGGTACAAGCTCTCTCAACGCACATTGCACAAAAAGTCACAAGTACTTCATGGCAATTGTACACACATCTTATACAGAGTGTGCACATGCTTTGATTGAACTAACACTACAAATGAGTGTTCGTGCAGGCCATCCTAGCCAGGAAACGCCTGCAATTCAGCAAGTCGCTCCCGTCAAGGAAAACCTACAGTCTCTGTTACTCACCAACTTACTACGCCTGCAAAAGCTAGACTTTTCGTTGGGAAAGGAAACAGATGCAACATTCTAAGACGTATCGAAAATACGACACACTTAGTTTGTGGCCAAAAATCGCAGTACACGACACGTACGACAGTACGACTCGAACAACTGCACAAATAATGCAAGCGAATGCATCACGTCGTACATTACTAATTTGCGTACAATAGTACTGCACGAATGGTATGGACAATATAAATCGGAAAC
>NW_003307706.1:36647-37524 GCF_000143455.1 Volvox carteri f. nagariensis | reverse complement strand
ATTTCGGCCCAAGTAGCAGCTGCTTTTGCTGAAGCACGAGCAGTAACAACGTGGGCACTCCAGCTCGCATTCCTAGAAATGCGAGGGAAGTAGCTTCGAATTTTCAAGTCGCTATCCCAATTTGGAAAGCACTCAATCATCGCCGTACTAACTCAAAGTCAAATTTGTGTAGTACGGAAAATGACTATTCACTAGGCCCCTCTGAAATTCTTTCAGCTCTGAACCATCGCCCCGGAAGCAGACGCACAGCCTTCAACTCGAATCAACCAAAGTCTGTGTAAAGGTGCACTTTCACAGCAGAGGAGGATATGCGTTTAAAGGTATGTGGCTTCCCGCTGGCAGAGCTTTGATGCTAGCAAGCACATAATAGCTTAACATCTACGACAGTAGGCTAGCCCCTTGCCGTACACACGACAATGTACGACACACAGAGATAAGCCCCGTGCCGTACACCTTGTTGTACGACAAGGGGGTAGCCCCTTGCCGGTATAAGCTACACATGTGCTGTTCTTAGCATTTCCACTCGGTTCATAAGCATACACATCGCGTACAGGTACAAGCTCTCTCAACGCACATTGCACAAAAAGTCACAAGTACTTCATGGCAATTGTACACACATCTTATACAGAGTGTGCACATGCTTTGATTGAACTAACACTACAAATGAGTGTTCGTGCAGGCCATCCTAGCCAGGAAACGCCTGCAATTCAGCAAGTCGCTCCCGTCAAGGAAAACCTACAGTCTCTGTTACTCACCAACTTACTACGCCTGCAAAAGCTAGACTTTTCGTTGGGAAAGGAAACAGATGCAACATTCTAAGACGTATCGAAAATACGACACACTTAGTTTGTGGCCAAAAATCGCATCCACGACACGA
>NW_003307706.1:16194-17116 GCF_000143455.1 Volvox carteri f. nagariensis | reverse complement strand
CCATGTAACTGCACTTCAAACGATTTACCGTCCATGGGCACCCCAGCTTTTATGGACAACCCCGCACTTGTGTGGAACTTGTAACACACTCAAACACATACAAAGACAGACACACAGACACACCCACCCACCCATTTCAGTCAAATACACACACACACACACACAGACACACACACACACACACAGAGACAGACAGACAGACAGACGGACAGACAAACAGAGACAGACAAAAGGAGAGACACAGAGACAGACAGAGAGGCAGACACAGAGGCAGGCACACAGACAGACAGAGAGACAGACACGGAGGCAGACACACAGACAGACAGACACGGACAGACAGACAGAGACAGACAGACAGACAGACAGACAGACAGACAGACAGACAGACATAAATAGATAAAGAAAGAAAGGAAGAAAGAAAAAGACATACATACAGACAGACGGACGGACAGACAGACAGAAATAAATAAACAAATAAAGGAAGAAAGAAAGAAATAAAGGAAGAAAGAAAAAGACAGACAGACAGACAGACAGACAGACAGACAGACAGACAGACAGACAGACAGACAGACAGACAGACGTCCTTGGTGGAGTCCCATGGTGGAGTACTCCTCAGGCTACATCAACGCTTGTGGCACCAGCTCGATTTCTTCTCTCTCTGTCTCTTCTCTCTCTTCTCTCTTTCTGTCTGTGTGTGTAAACACTCATGTGGTACACACACACGCCCCCCATGTACACACAAGCAGGCGATGTTGGGGTAACAATAAAACACACAACCACCCACACACGCACACACAGGACTGTTGGGGCACATGGTAGTGTTGGGGTAACATGAAAACATGCACACACACGGCCACAGAACTATTCGGGTATATGTTGGTGTTGGGGTAACATAAGACACAGAGACACACAGACAGACAGA
>NW_003307706.1:12312-14921 GCF_000143455.1 Volvox carteri f. nagariensis | reverse complement strand
TTGCTGCTGCTAGTCTACTTTCTGCTCCTGCTCCTACTCCTGCTCCTGCTCCTCCGCCTCGATCTTTATCCAGCATTATCTCCTGCTCCTGCTCCTGCTCCTCCTCCACAGCAGTGCTGCTGCTCTCCACCTCTCAGCCTGAAGCTCCTCCTCCTCCTCCTCCTCCTCCTCCTCCTCCTCCTCCTCCTCCTCCTCCTCCTCCTCCTCCTCCTCCTCCTCCTCCTCCTCCTCCTCCTCTTCCCCCTCCCGCCAGCACTCTATAATAATAATAGCACGTGCCGCCTCCTCACGTACGTTTTGCTGTTCCTGCTTCTTCCTGTCCTGCAGCATGCAGAAAAAAACGTTAGGTTATATACATTAAGAAAAAACACATTTTCTTGTTTCAACAATTCAACAATGATTGTTATTATTTATAAAACAAAAGTTGAAGAAAGCTTAATAAATCGTCTCATGCTGCTGTGCTGGACAAGTCGGTTAATAATATAACACGTCAGCGAAGAAGCCACCAAATCGCAACCGCAATTGTTGCATCAGCCGTGGCTTGAACCCGCGATCACCAATTGCGCATTCGTACTGCAATTTTACTATTTGTCTTAGCACAGACTCACTCACCACTCCGGGCGGAGTAGCCGATGACTTGGACCGGGCAGCGTTAGTCTATATTCTACAACTTACTTGTAAATCGCCCTTACTGCAGACGTGTCCTTTCAAGGACGCTAAATCTGTTTCTTTGTGCTTTTGTTGCGGTGTATTGATTGGTGTTTGTCTTGTTCCGTGGTTCGCGCGCATTAGACACATGTCGTCTTCTGCTTCTTCGCGGCCGTATTTCTACTTGGCGCCTGCTCCATAAATAAAATTTTAAAAACGTCCTGATAGCTCTCGCTGTGACGGTCTCATTTCAATTGTCTGTTTGTCGTCGGCGAGCGGTGAGAAGTAGGGGCGGCGCACTTTATTACTAATAATAATGACGTATAGTACGACGAAGCACACTTGAGCAGCACGGCTGCTGTGCTTCTTCTTTTGCGGTTTCCGTCATCGTTGTTGTTGTGTACCGATTATTATTTTGTTGTTGTTACATTCATTATTGTTGACCCTAAGTATTCAAGTAAAATATATAATGCATGTGCCGCAGAACAACATGATGATGAATGATGATGATGCTATGTGCCCGCTTCCGCTCCCGTACTTATACTTATTACTTTTCTTATCACTACTAATTGTAAAAACTTTGAGCGACTCTTCCCGGCAAAATTTTAATAACGATGACGACGACGACGTCGTCGAGGATTGACGACCAGACCCCCACCAGCGATCGCGATCGCATCGCATATTCTTATTCTTATTCTTATCCTTATTCTTATTCTGATCATCACAGAGCACAGCAGAGGCGGCACAGTAAAGTTTTAGTGGTGGTGGATCATCGGCGGGTTGGCACGCTTGTGCACGCGGCGAGATTGTTGTTGGTATATATACCGTTAGGGTTATTATTATTATACTTTACATATGTGCCAAATCGTGCCAAGTAGATACAGCAGCATTGTTTGATTGTGTTGGTGTAGATATGCATATAGAGAGAGATCGTGTGTCCGACGAGAAGGGAAAAAAGAGCATACACAACAACAACAACAACAACAACAATATGTACAACTACTACGTGGGTGCATCATCGCCACACCGTCGTGCATGCGCGTGTCCCATAATATCCACATACCCGCGGAGCCATCATATGCTGCTGCGTATGTGTACTACTACTAATTATAAAGTAGTATCACGTACAGTACGACATGTACAACAACAACCCAACAGACAGACCAACAACATACATATATACATATATACATACATACATACATACATACATACATACATACATACATACATATACACCCGCTTAGGCAGGCGGCTGGCAGAGGTTAAGGCCTGACTTCTGCTCCCAGTCGACCCAGTCGACCCGGGTTCAAATCCGCCTGCCGGCTCCTCGGGTGTTTGAGGAGTGATGAAATGTGCCTGTCCCTCCCTCCACATATGTATGTTCTCTAGGTATATAATATCCTTGTGTACGACAGAGTGTGCACGTGTGCCGTCATCAATGTACATAAGGTACAGCATACGTGTCTGCACCACATATATACATATGTACGTGTGCACATCTCCGAGCAGCCCTGTGCATGGTCTCCGCTTGATAATAGATGAGGTTGTTATCATCACCTAGTTCATACATACATACAAAATGCATACATACCCTGCTCTGTGAAGATGACAAAACAGAGGTATAGGTACTACTACTACTACTACCACTACTATCTGGATTCATTTGCTTGGGTGGCTGGCAATAATAATTATATATTTTAAAGTTACTCTGCTGCGGCCGCCATATGTATTATATAGCATCATGGAGGGATGTTTATAGCTTCATTCAGGGTTCATTACTATCAATCATTGCTATGTGTGCTAGGGAGCTGAACAGGACTACACATTCGTGCTGCTGCTTCTGCTGCTGCTTCTGCTGATACACAATAGCTGTGCCAACTGTGCGGGATATGTGCGTGTGCGGGATATGTGCGTGTGCGGGATATGTGCGCGTGCGTGCGCGCACACACACGCACGCA
>NW_003307706.1:11142-12242 GCF_000143455.1 Volvox carteri f. nagariensis | reverse complement strand
GACTACTACTACTAAGACTACTACTACTAAGACTAAGACTACTGCTAAGACAACTACTAAGACTAAGACTACTAAGACTAAGACTACTAAGACTAAGACTACTAAGACTAAGACTACTACTAAGACTAAAACTACTAAGACTAAGACTAAGACTACTACTACTAAGACTAAGACTACTAAGACTAAGACTACCTAAGACTAGGACTACTAAGACTAAGACAACTAAGACTAAGACTAAGACTAAGACTAAGACTAAGACTACTACTAAGACTAAGACTAAACTACTAAGACTAAGACTACTAAGACTAAAACTACTAAGACTAAGACTACTACTAAGACTAAGACTACTACTAAGACTAAGACTACTACTAAGACTAAGACTAACTACTAAGACTACTACTAAGACTACTAAGACTACTACAAAGACTACTAAGACCACTACTACTAGAAAGCAAAAGCAGAGCAATCCCCAATCAGCAAAGCATCAGCAGTCTCTTGGCTTACTGACAGCACACATGCTCCTAGTATATACTATAGGAGTCGTTGTAACTTAAACTGCGGGTATTTTTCATGATCTTCCCTCCCTGGAGTGCATTTCTGGACTGGCGAGAATTTTGAAAAAAATTGTTTCACGAATCCTATCCCTGGAGCGATTTATTGTATGTGCTGCTACTACTACGAGTAGTAGTATTTAGTAGTACTGGTACTACTACTACCCTATAATAATAAATAGTAGTAGAGGTATATTATAGTGAGCGGTAGCAATGATTCTTCCATGCCAGAGTTGAACTGGCCGCCACAGCANAACCAAAATATAGTGTTTTTGTATGTTCTCTGTGGCTACACCACTTGGAAGAGAGTGAGAAAAGATTGGATGTGGCCCTCCATTGGATGTGGGCCATTTTTGTATGATAAAAGCCCTCCCTGGAGCAGGTTCCTTTAAAGAAGGAAAGGGGAGAGTATTAATTAGGACTCCTTAGGAGTCTTAATTAATATTTTTATACAAATCTTATAGCAACACGGGATGAATCTCAGTGGATCGTAGCAGCAAGGCCACTCTACCACTTACAATACCCAGTTGCAACAAAGTCGTCTGCAGA
>NW_003307706.1:5480-7181 GCF_000143455.1 Volvox carteri f. nagariensis | reverse complement strand
ATGCTTTGATTGAACTAACACTACAAATGAGTGTTCGTGCAGGCCATCCTAGCCAGGAAACGCCTGCAATTCAGCAAGTCGCTCCCGTCAAGGAAAACCTACAGTCTCTGTTACTCACCAACTTACTACGCCTGCAAAAGCTAGACTTTTCGTTGGGAAAGGAAACAGATGCAACATTCTAAGACGTATCGAAAATACGACACACTTAGTTTGTGGCCAAAATCGCAGTACACGACACGTACGACAGTACGACTCGAACAACTGCACAAATAATGCAAGCGAATGCATCACGTCGTACATTACTAATTTGCGTACAATAGTACTGCACGAATGGTATGGACAATATAAATCGGAAACAAGAAACAGACTGTGTCTTCAGACTGCCTTGTCCATATGGAATGAGAAAGTATGCTAACTCATTGCGGTGTAATCACAATATTAACACACCAACGGACTCTCACACATTTTGGTCGCAAAGGGCAATTTGCACAAGTCCTATTCGCACGACCGTCCTATGCGCTTCCTATGCGCATCCTATTACTGCCAAACACATTATTAGCATCATGATCACCCAAGCTGGTACATAACACAAAGTTTAGGGACCCTAAGATGGGAGATTCCAGAAGTTGAGACTTGACAGGCCTGAAGCCAGGATTCAAATTTCATGGTCACTGGTTGAGAGCTGCAGTTAAAAATGCAACCTTACAGCACCACACACAAAGACCAAAAGCTTAAAATGTATGTGTGTAAGTACATGCAAGCTTGAGGCACTGCAAGCATGATGCATTANAAAAAATAGAAATCGAGCTTACAAACATGGGGCATCGTTTCTGGGTGTTGTTGCATGCCTGTGCAGTGACATGCATTCCCCAGGCACCAAGCACATGCAGCAAAAGGCAATAACAGCGCCTGCAAGATTGGGGCAACGTTTCTGGGTGTTGTTGCATGCCTGTGCAATGAAATGCATTCNCCAGGCACCAAGCACATGCAGCAAAGGGCAATAACAGCGCCTGCAAGATTGGGGCATCGTTTCTGGGTGTTGTTGCATGCCTGTGCAGTGACATGCATTCTCCCTAGCAAACACTACAACTCAACATCCCTACGATGGCGCTTGTAATGTGGCAAAACAGATCGTCACCAGGGGTTCGCACGTGGTCCCCCACCGTACTACTGATCTGGCCCAATGTTGCTTATGTGCCCAGTGCTGATGGGATGGGCAGTGTTCAACATGGTATGAACGATCCATGTCCATACCGAAATCTGGACTGTACCTACACCTGTATTGCAGCCATATATTATACTTTACACATATACCAAAAACCCAACCCAAAACATTATCCCCAATCACAAAGCAGCAGCTGATAACATCCATTAGTCAGGCAATAACCTACAAAAACATAAACTATCTATTGAGCCTAGATGACGAGTACCTACTACTACTAAGACTACTAAGACTACTACTAAGACTACTAAGACTACTACTAAGACTACTAAGACTACTACTAAGACTACTACTAAGACTACTACTAAGACTACTACTAAGACTACTACTAAGACTACTATTACTAAGGCTAAGACTACTACTAAGACTACTACTACTAAGACTAAGACTACTACTAAGACTACTGCTAAGACAACTACTACTACTAAGACTACTACTAAGACTAAGAAGACTACTAAGACTACTACTACTAAGACTAC
>NW_003307706.1:1773-2815 GCF_000143455.1 Volvox carteri f. nagariensis | reverse complement strand
CTCTAATCATTCGCTTTACCCGATAAAACTGATCAAGCTCCAGCTATCCTGGGGGAAACTTCGGAGGGAACCAGCTACTAGATGGTTCGATTAGTCTTTCGCCCCTATACCCAAGTCTGAAAAGCGATTTGCACGTCAGCACATCTACGAGCCTCCACCAGAGGTTACTCTGGCTTCACCCTGCTCAGGCATAGTTCACCATCTTTCGGGTCCCAACAGGTATGCTCGCACTCAAACCTTTCGCAAAAGCAACATGGTCGGTCGATGGTGCAGGCACAGGCCATCCCACCAGTCAGGTTACTTGCGCTTACGGGTTTTCAACCCGCCAACTCGCATACATGTTAGACTCCTTGGTCCGTGTTTCAAGACGGGTCGATTAACGCTTNTCTGCCAGAGTCTTTAGGATGCGGATCCCGAAGGACAAAGCAACCTTCACGCCTTGGTCATCTCGGCGGCATCGGCCGGGTTACCGGGGTGGACCCAACTGTTTTCCCGCCAAGACAACCCACTCTGACCAGCACCCAGCACATTCAATGGGCCGTTAGGCACACTTAAGCCTGGGGGCACACACAAGCGCTAATCGCTTCCCTCTCAACAATTTCAAGCACTTTTAACTCTCTTTTCAAAGTTCTTTTCATCTTTCCCTCACGGTACTTGTTCGCTATCGGTCTCTCAGCAGTATTTAGCCTTAGAAGGGATTTACCTCCAAATTAGGGCTGCATTCCCAAACAACCCGACTCGTGGAAAGCACCTCGTGAGAGGACTAGGCAGGAACCGACGGGGTTATCACCCTCTCTGACGCGGCATTCGATCCGACTTGAGTTCCGCCAGCCCATGAGGGCGCTTCTGTAGACTACAATTCTCCAAGGGGAGATTTTCAAGTTGGGCTATTCCCGGTTCGCTCGCCGTTACTAGGGGAATCCTGGTTAGTTTCTTTTCCACCGCTTAATGATATGCTTAAGTTCAGCGGGTAACCTTGCCTGAGCTCAGGTCGAGAAAAAAATAGTACACTTGCTGTACTACACAGTACTACAGAGTCCCA
>NW_003307706.1:983-1723 GCF_000143455.1 Volvox carteri f. nagariensis | reverse complement strand
CTATTTAAAGTTTGAGAATAGGTGAAGGATGTTTCATCCCCCGAACCTCTAATCATTCGCTNTACCCGATAAAACTGATCAAGCTCCAGCTATCCTGGGGGAAACTTCGGAGGGAACCAGCTACTAGATGGTTCGATTAGTCTTTCGCCCCTATACCCAAGTCTGAAAAGCGATTTGCACGTCAGCACATCTACGAGCCTCCACCAGAGGTTACTCTGGCTTCACCCTGCTCAGGCATAGTTCACCATCTTTCGGGTCCCAACAGGTATGCTCGCACTCAAACCTTTCGCAAAAGCAACATGGTCGGTCGATGGTGCAGGCACAGGCCATCCCACCAGTCAGGTTACTTGCGCTTACGGGTTTTCAACCCGCCAACTCGCATACATGTTAGACTCCTTGGTCCGTGTTTCAAGACGGGTCGATTAACGCTTTTCTGCCAGAGTCTTTAGGATGCGGATCCCGAAGGACAAAGCAACCTTCACGCCTTGGTCATCTCGGCGGCATCGGCCGGGTTACCGGGGTGGACCCAACTGTTTTCCCGCCAAGACAACCCACTCTGACCAGCACCCAGCACATTCAATGGGCCGTTAGGCACACTTAAGCCTGGGGGCACACACAAGCGCTAATCGCTTCCCTCTCAACAATTTCAAGCACTTTTAACTCTCTTTTCAAAGTTCTTTTCATCTTTCCCTCACGGTACTTGTTCGCTATCGGTCTCTCAGCAGTATTTAGCCTTAGAA
>NW_003307706.1:0-775 GCF_000143455.1 Volvox carteri f. nagariensis | reverse complement strand
TGTGGCTTCCCGCTGGCAGAGCTTTGATGCTAGCAAGCACATAATAGCTTAACATCTACGACAGTAGGCTAGCCCCTTGCCGTACACACGACAATGTACGACACAGAGATAAGCCCCGTGCCGTACACCTTGTTGTACGACAAGGGGGTAGCCCCTTGCCGGTATAAGCTACACATGTGCTGTTCTTAGCATTTCCACTCGGTTCATAAGCATACACATCGTGTACAGGTACAAGCTCTCTCAACGCACATTGCACAAAAAGTCACAAGTACTTCATGGCAATTGTACACACATCTTATACAGAGTGTGCACATGCTTTGATTGAACTAACACTACAAATGAGTGTTCGTGCAGGCCATCCTAGCCAGGAAACGCCTGCAATTCAGCAAGTCGCTCCCGTCAAGGAAAACCTACAGTCTCTGTTACTCACCAACTTACTACGCCTGCAAAAGCTAGACTTTTCGTTGGGAAAGGAAACAGATGCAACATTCTAAGACGTATCGAAAATACGACACACTTAGTTTGTGGCCAAAAATCGCAGTACACGACACGTACGACAGTACGACTCGAACAACTGCACAAATAATGCAAGCGAATGCATCACGTCGTACATTACTAATTTGCGTACAATAGTACTGCACGAATGGTATGGACAATATAAATCGGAAACAAGAAACAGACTGTGTCTTCAGACTGCCTTGTCCATATGGAATGAGAAAGTATGCTAACTCATTGCGAAGTAATCACAATATTAACACACCAACGGACTCTCACA
>NW_003307705.1:55973-57111 GCF_000143455.1 Volvox carteri f. nagariensis | reverse complement strand
TTATCCTTTGACTCTGCTGTACAGGGATCCATGCTTGGATACATAAGCGAAGGGCACACTACCTTATCTCGACCTTATTGACAATTAATACAAAGACCATATGCAGCTTTACATTACCCTTTTGAACGTTTGCTGCCTCGTCCTGTAAGTCTGTGAGCTTTACCAAAACAGCTTGATGCTCACAGGCAGACGTGCAGGCGTGCATGTGTTGCTGTGTGTGTGTGTGTGTGTGTGTGTGTGTGTGTGTGTGTGTGTGTGTGTGTGTGTGTGTGTGTGTGTGTGTGTGTGTGTTCGTGCATATCAGAACTGTGAACTGCAAACTGAGAACTGGAAACTGCGCATATAAAATACGAATAAATGTAATTTCAAGCGGCACACAACGAAATTTCGTTCTTGCGTCACCCGACAGGTTTTGGGATGGGCTATCGGGGCACCCGACAGAAATTGAAAGATATGCAAAAACGCTATCGGGTGGGCCCGACGGGCATGGGAAGGGGAAAACCGGCAACCCGACCATTTCAGGAAGGTCCTGTCCAACCCTGGCGTACAGCGTACTCCTGAATTTTGGATGGAACAACCGAAATAATGAGATGATGCGTCCAAAACGTTTATGATATAAATACCCGTGCATAAATAGACTTCTTAAGACGACAACGACACGACATAGCGCCGCAGCAGCAAGCGATTGAAAAGCCCCTCCCCCCCAGTGGGCCCCCACCCTCCAGCCGCTGTACTATTCACCGGCCAAAACCTCTGCTTTAAGTTAGCCGTAGCCCTGTTCACTCGGGGAAAGACTTGGTCATGGATGGGTTTTCCAGTCATGGATTTGGTCATGGATGCGGTCATGGATCCGGCCATAATTTGCCATCAAGTCATGGATTTGGTCATGTATGTGGTCATGGATCCGGTCATAATTTGTCATTAAGTCATGGATCCGGTCATGGATCAGTTCATAGTTTGCATAAGCAAGTGCAGGATATGACTGGTTGGGGTCATGAAATGCGTGGTCATGATGTCATTTATGATGGGATTTATGACAGGTCATGGGACCGCAATATGACCGTATTCAGTCATGGCTGCACTTTATGACCCCATGAGGTCATAAAGGTGGTCATGTACCTGCTCATAAATATGCGGA
>NW_003307705.1:52608-55543 GCF_000143455.1 Volvox carteri f. nagariensis | reverse complement strand
CACTCCATGACCACCCCTGGCCCATGTTTTGCGCACATCCCAGAAGTTGTTCACTGTGGGCTTATAAGTCATGACCAGCAACCCATCAATATGTGGGCTCCAGACTCCAAGTCTGCTATCGCAAATAAATGTATGTACTCCAACACTCCACACCGTTAAGGTGACAAACCTCAATGTTTCAGTGGATCAATCAGGTAAATCACCCACCAGTAGCATCCTATAAAGTAAGCCAGATTACCTGCAGCTCAACTACATTCCTGAACCACAACTGCCTTCCATTATCAATATCATAACTATGAACTTCACTCCTTGCAGGTCTCAATCCGTAAACCTTCAGGGACTTAAGTGTGTGCCCTGGCAGCTTGTTTCACTGCAGCAAGCTCAGCCCGCATCTGGTGAGCAGTGATGGCGGTGCACCACATGGTTTCATGGTCAGGCATCCCATATGCACCACCACCAGTGCCACCCGTCGCCATGGTGTCCCCATACTCTGCAATGACATCGTCAAGTCTCTCGCCAATCAGGTCCTCCAGGTAGTCACCCTCTGGCTCACAACCAGCTGGCCCCATAATTGTTTTGCCAGCAATCACAGCCGCTTCCGGTGCAGCCATGGCCATCTGAGCTGAGACCTGCTAGCAGAACATCAAGATGTGAGCATATGTAAGACCCAAAATGCATGATACTGGTGCCCTGCGATGTTCAGGAACCTACAAGCAACTGCATGACATGTGCCATGGATACATCCACAATGACATGTCATAATACATCATACCCATAACCCATACCCCGCGTACCTGCTGCTGCTTCGGTGGCACCACTGTTCATCTCACCCATCATGACGGCTGGGGCCGTGGCAGGGGTCTGGCAGGATCCCTGCAAATGCAGCATATGGGCCGAATTGATATAGTCTGTTGGAATAATAGTTTAGCAGCTGGAGGGATGCTCGGGGGGCCCTTCCTCGTCCATTCACCCGGACATCCGAAGAGACGGAGGGTTCAGAAATCACCACCTTACCAGCATGCAACCTGATCAATCAACTTTAAATCAACTCCACATCTCAGCAGCTAGCTTACCCTCCGTTCCCCGAACTTTGGGGATCTCCCCGGGAATCGAACCCTGGAATCTTAAACCGCTAACCCAGGAAAGATCGCCCAAAACTATTAACAACATTAACTTACAGCTGCCTTGGCATTTAAAAAATGCCCTCGGAAGATCAATGCCATGATTGCCCGCTTCTTCTTTTCAAGGGACGCCGGGCTGACCCTCAGTACTTCCATGTAAAATTGGAAGCCACATTCTCTTGTTATAAAGGGATTTGTGCAGTTATGTGGGGTTTCCAAGCATGCAACTGCAGCTGCAATAAATGCCACACTTACAGTTTGTGTGGCAGTACACAAACTCGATGGCATCCTTCCACTTACTCTGTGCAGAAGCCGATGTACAGTGGTGCCTTGATGGACAGAGGCAGGTTCGATGCCTTGATTGTGGCCTGCAAGCAAGTCAGTGCTTCATGAGTGTGTAGTGACAAGTTGTGCTGCTGTTAGGGGCCTTACCCGGCAGAACCTCTCATTGAAGTTGTGTTGGACAACTTCATCCATGACTTTATTAACCTCTGCAACAAAATCCCGGTCCCAGGCATCCCGCTGCTTGCGTCCCTCGGCGAGTATGTCATCCTTGCTCTTCTTGCTTGATTTTAAGTTTGCACTTCTCTCTCCTGGGAAGCTGTGGGGTTCCAAGGGAAGAAGGAACAAGGCAATTCCCAGGTTGTCATGCTTATGCTTTTAAGGGCAACAACAGCAGCTTTAAACCAGCCATCTTGGCAAAAAAGAAAAGAAAATTCAGTGCATTTCAGTTAGAAAGGGCTAAGCAGATTGAAGTCGGCAGCTGGCTGGGAACCACATTTAAATGCCATTGTTGACGGCAGGTCAACGAACACACCTGTTCCCGTGGGAAGCTCCTTCACACCGAATGTGTCATAGAATATGACATGTTGCAGAAGACAATCCTCTGTAAGGGCACCCGCAAGGGCTTTTGATACTTCGTCGCCATTGGAGGTGAGGACCGAGTTCATTATCAGGGTCCGCTGGGCTGCAAAGTGCTGGAGGTAACCGACAGGCTTCAACGTGACATTGGCCCGTCTAATAAGAAGTGCGGAATGCTGCACCGCCGACATTCTGCGCAAGCTCGCAGTCAAAGGAAAGTCGATGACTTTGGCTGTCGTCTGTTTGGTCAAAGAGTATGAGTATATTAAGTAAGAATCACATGTATTTGGCACAGTTAAGTGCCAGACACTGTAATGCCTTTCCGATTTGCAGCTCCATGACAGGTACAACTTGCACTGATGGATCCAGGATTCACACATGCAAGCGCAAGGGCATCTTTTACTGTCATTATTCGATCTCAAAATCTATGCAATTCCATGAGTATAATGGATTTGTGTTCATACGTGTGGTGTCCGTTGCCTCTCGGACATCTGATGTCGGGCTTTGCAGAACCATTGATCCCTCCCACAGGCGCCTGTTCCTTCACATATGGTACTGAGTAATGGCTCAATCTTATATCAGTCCGTATTGGAGCTGCTTTCCGATCGACACAGCATTTCAGTGTCAAAACACTGATTTCCGCCATCACTCCACATCATGCCATGGCATGGATGATGGCGGAAGTGCTGTGGTGGTTTTGGTAGCGTTCAGTTTTGGTGACGGTGGCATTGGTGATGGCGGGGATGGTGATGGGAGCCTGGGATGCTGTTTTGCCATCCCCAGACTGCGGCCATGGTGACATTGAAGCGAATGCGTCGCCTAGGTTGCGGGGGCCCCCCGTCATACCCTTAAACACGCCCTCCTAACCATTCCGCCCCGCCGTGTTTTCCCCCTTTCCCCCCTCGTTTTGCCATCCCCGGACTGCGGCCATGGTGACGTTCAAATGAATGCGT
>NW_003307705.1:46330-48795 GCF_000143455.1 Volvox carteri f. nagariensis | reverse complement strand
AGAAACGGAGAAAGGGCAAGGGAGCGACGTTAGCATCGGAAGCAGGTACTGAGGGTCGTACCAGAACTCGACCCGACCAGTTAACCCAGCAGAGCCACGATGCTTTCCTATCGCAGCAACAACATCGTACAGGTGATAACAAGTGTGGTACGAAGCTGAGTCATGCCGAACAGCGAAGAACGACACTTATCAGCAACCCACTTCGGCAACAGAAAACCACCTGATGTTGAATGCAGTGCAGATACTCCTGAGCGCAAGCAGGAGGCGGATGAACGAAACCGTGATGCCCAGCACAGCTGGAAGACAGAAGGCTGTGTGGAGTCGAACTGAATTTGGGGCACATAACTAATCCAGTCATTCGCTGAAGCTGCTCGAATTCAGAAGTGTGGAGTATGCGAGTGGACGGAATAAGTGCAGAGACAATCGGTGCAGAGGCAATTAGTCTTTGTGTTACAGAATCGACGAGGCTCAGCAGTTCAGAGCCGCAAAGACAGCAGCATCCTGACACATAAGCTGCACTAGCGACGAGGTCCGCGCAGACGAAACGGATTTGCCATTACCAAACGAGGCCGTACCCAACGGGGTAGGCGATAATGAAACAGCAACAGGTGAACGAGACGAGCCAGAAGCGGAGGCTCACAACTGGGGATGGGGCAGTCTTGCACACAGGATGTACTACCGCCAACAGATGTGCCCAACTGTTTACAAAACTTAGCCCCCCCCTAGTTGTCCTTGCAATAATAAAAGAACTTGCCAGCGTTTCTGCAGGCAAGCAGGACAGCACATGCTTGTCGCACATAAGCTTGTTATGACCTTAGACTTGCCTCAACCGCTGTAGTTATTTTTACTGAAGTGATACCATAGAGAATGAACTCTTCCGGATTCCACTCAGGTTCAAATCTAAGCTATGACGGTTATTTTGGGCTGGGATTCTGGGATTCTGTTCTCCTGGATGGTTAATATGGGAAGGCGGAAACAAGTTGCTAAGGGTCCTTACACTGCAGAAAAACACAACCCCAGCCCCACTATACCCCCCTCGTGCTGCCCACCAATGCCCTCAGCGGGGCAACACGCGCATGACACATAAACCTATCCAAAGAACTTCGAACGACTCTCAGACTCTCATGTGGCGGCGACATCTATAGAGGTAGCTACCTCCTGAACCCGGGAAGATCCCTGCAGGTTCAGCTGACTAGTTTCCCCCTACACCAAGCACTACCCCTTCTGAGCTCCGAGCTCCCAAGGCCACACTACTAGGCTAAAAGACTCGACCGAACGAACCCCGTCCCGGCCCGCCGGCTGTCCAGCCGCCCCTCAGCGGCCGTTTGCCACAAGCCTGCAGCTGGCAGAGCCTGGCGCGGAGGCGTCTGCGATTGACCGGCGAAGAAGGGAAAGGGAAACTTGTTAATCCATGATTGATTTCTTTTCAGAACTAGCCAGAGACACAATGGATTTCAAGCTAAATTGCGTTCCCCAATCCACTTCGAACTGTATGAATGCGAATGAATAATCTTATTAGGGACAATAATACGGCACGGGAGTTTCATGCCCTCAAAGCGGGAACAAACACTAAAACTGAATACATACATAGTTCTAAATCTTCTACTAAAATTTTCCTGTAGCGTTAGAGGCCTTTAATTCATATTGGCGAACGATGCTTCCCGAGCTACCGGGATACTGTAGGTTCAACATGTACATGTAACATGTACATTTACAGAAATGCACTAAAATGAATTCACGAAGTGCGCAGCAAATAAGATGAGTAGCCTATAGGCCCATGTCCATAGTCCAGGGCAACGGAGGGGGTTACCCTGGCGCCGTGTTACCCCTCCTGCTGGGTAGGAACTTACAAGGGGGTTACCAATGGGCTACGGGGGGTTGAAGGTGGGTAACCGATGGGTAACCCATGGGTTACCGACCCAATCAGTGCCTTAGGGCTGCTGCCACGCTGGGCGCCACTGCTGCCGCCACGCTGGGTGTCGCTGCTGCCGCCACGCTGGCCGCCACTGCTGCCGCCATGCTGGCCGATGCTGCTGCTGCTGCCGCTGGGCTTCAGGCTTTCGTAGGTCGCAGTCAGCACCTTGCTGATGCGACCACTGCTATGAAATGCAGCCATCTCTGGCGGGTAGGCATCCAGGAACTTCTGCTGATCCAGGATGGGGGCGTGAGAGAGGATGTTGCGCAGCAACCTGTGGAACCAGCGAAGCCCAACCTTGACGTCAGTCTGAGCCCTGTCGTCCCGCTCAAAATTGGTCTTGGTGCCGCGGCTGTTGCAGCGGTGGTCCCGGACCTGCAGGTAGATGGAGCACCGGGGCCGTGATCAACGCAGTTGCATGGGAAGCAGGGATGTACATGCCAGTGGCATTGCGGCCCGGCCCTGTTGGCTGGCTGCAGTCCCCATGATGACTCCAGCTGTTCGGACAAGCGTCATGCCTGGAATTCGACAGGTGCTGCACTCTGACCCC
>NW_003307705.1:27691-29778 GCF_000143455.1 Volvox carteri f. nagariensis | reverse complement strand
ATTTCCGCAAATGCAGCACAGCCCGCGACACTCCGCAAATCACATGCCCACCCTGGCACGCGCTTACCTGTGCCGCGGGATGGCTCTACATTCCCTACGCTATCGCGGGCTGGTTGTGAATCGACGAGCATGGATGACGTGTCGGCGGTACCGGTCTCGGACATTGAGTCATGAACAGGATGGGCTGCACGAACGACAGTTGCACCATGCAGACCTGTCCAATAAGGTCATATGCAGCGGACGATTCAGCAGGCGATGTAGCTGTACTTGAACAGGCTTGGCGGTTGGAATACACTCGTCATCACACCAAGTCGCCAGGATAGGACATGGCATCAGTGTTCACGCTTACTTACTTACTGAAACAAGGCGGACTACTGTGAGCTATACCAGACAACAGGTCCTAAGCCACTGCCTCGACCTTTCCATCTTGCCTTACCCTGTAAACGCAGACCGACACCCGTCGACCAGAAGTGCGCCATGTCTTCATCTGCTGGCGCACATGCAAGCTTAGTGGACCAACTCATTTCATTCTCGGCTACCCTGCCAATGCGTACCTGATACGTTGGCAAAGTGGCAGAGTCGCTGCACCTCGGCTTGCGTGCGCACTGCGTAGGATGGTCGGCCACGCCGACCAAAGCTGCACGTGCGCAACTGCAGATGTTCCCGGTGGTTGTGCAGCAGGTCTTGAGCCTGCTGCTGGCTCAAGTCCATTCGGAGCTGCTGCAACACGGCTGCCGCAGGCACGGCCGTATGCGCAGCAAATAGTTGTTCCAGGTCAGCAGCACCGTCCATGTCGCCGACAAAACTCTGAAGCCCTTTTCTGTTTTTAAGTTTACTTGTGTTTTGGTATGTATTCTTGCGAACATTATATTTAGACACCACTTCCAACAAGGTGCTGTATACGTTGCGCTACCAAAGGCGCGACCGCTTACTTGCACAGCAGTGTCGTTTCGCTCGACGCTTTCTCTTCCTGCGGCCGTGCCTGAGCCAAGCCTTGCAAACTACGTTGCATGATTTTTTCCGTTCTTTTCATTGCGGCACAGGAGCCCCCCACATTTGCGGCCTGCATGCCGCGTGCGGCTGTGGCCAACAGCGCGACGGTCGCGCACCTCGTCCTTTCTTCGCCAAGGAAAATTATATACGCTTGTACAGGCGCATTTTGCGAATCGAAAGCGCGCATCCGCGCGGCAAAATTCGCTCCTGGCTTTTTTGGACGATGTACGAACCGTTTATTCGGCAGAGTACGACCGCTCACATTTCTGCGAGGGGCTGCTTAATGAATTCGTACGAATAACACGGAGGACACGTTTCACGTTTTTCACGTTTTTGTGTTACAAGCTTCAAGCTTGTACGGTCCAAACGAGCCAAGAGGCTCATGAACCGCCGAACTGGAAACAAGAACATATAAAGGTAGTAAATTAACCTTACTGTAAAAACATATTTAATCATCAATAAATTGTAACCTGCATCTTCTGATATGATCCAAAACATGTGCTAGTCCGCGTTGGTTCTCAACGCCCATAACGTCTATCATGCGGTCCTCAGGAGACATTCCAAGCTCAAATAGCTTGGTGCGAATATTCGCGTACACAGGGCACTCAAGCAAAACATGACGCTCGTCCTCAACTGCTTGACGGTTCCCACATACGTACACACCACCGCGCTGCCCTTTCCCTGCCATGAGGACGATTCACTGCAAGCGGCCACACACGGAGGACAACCGTGTACACCACGCACGCCACGCACACCACGCACGCCACGCACACCAAACGATGTAAAAGATCAACTGTCAACTGTCGCCAACTTCGCCAACGGTAAAACCTCGCTGTAGCAACGATCTGTTACCTCGTGTGTTGTGCGCCAGTAACAAAAACACGCGACATGTACAAGCAAAATTGCACATGCACACTCACAACAGTTCGACCCCATGCTGCTACTGCTGCCGCTGCTGCTGCACACGACTCGCTCGACCACACCACCAATAGTAGTTCTGGTAGTAGAATGTGTCCACCTGCAGCGACAGCACAGCGTGCAGCAGCACAAATTTATAAGCAAGCTTTTACATGCAGCGTGTACAGCTACTTCAA
>NW_003307705.1:21370-23514 GCF_000143455.1 Volvox carteri f. nagariensis | reverse complement strand
GCCGGCATGAGCAATCCGACATGCCACCAGCAGGCCAACAAATTTGCTTTCATTTCTATATGAAATACACAAGCTGCTTGTTTGTACATTTACTTTGGCCAATGCACGGGGCCTCCGAAGACTTGCGGTGTGCCGCGATGAAGCTCGCGGCTGTGGGGCGGATTGCTGAGGCCGCTGGCGCTTCGGGGATAAACATCACAGACAGCACCGAGCTTCACTCAGCTTGCGTTACCAATTTGCCCGCACGGGCATTCCGACTTGCGGTCTGCCGCACTGTCCATGCGGCATGCACCCGGGATGGATGCGATTCGCGTGGAGCCCGCAGGCGGTGCTGACGATTCCGCCGGTGCAAGCTTAGCTCCCACACCATCAGTACTGCTGCAACAAAGCACATCTCCCACCGCAGTGACACTACCCATCAATTGTCACACGTGCCGTGCTAGCTACCGGCCTGTACGGATGCAGGGGGGGCCCGCCCTTTTTCCGGCTTCGAGGAAGCCGACACCCGACTTGTCACCGTACTGGTGCCGTACGGGTGTTGTACGACATCACGTGCAGGAGTGGCGGCTGTACATCATTCAGGAGTATGCTGACGGCGGGCCGCTGAGGAAGTTGTACGGCAATAAGGCCCTGTGGCCGTCGCCTGGCGTGGTCAACTTGGTGAGAGAGAGAGAGAGAGTATTTGTGGGTTCCGTCGCCATCTGTCTGTCTGTCTGTCTGTCCATCATCAGTTGACGTGAGGGGTATTGCCAAAAAGAGAGCTTGACAACAGGAAGTCATGAATCTCATCTCATCTCTCTTTCCCAACCCCCTCCTTAAGGTTTTAGGGTTTTGTAAAGATAGATTTTAAAACCCTAAATCCCCCTCCCTAGGACTCCCTTGGCAGTTTTGCACTTTGAACGCCGGCCCCTTTGGGGAAGAAGACGAAGGGGTTACCGAAGTTCTCATTCCTTGTTCCATTCCTTGTTTTTGATCCCCCTCCCCCTCGACCCCCAAACCCCCCAAACCTCCTTCCCCCTCCCCACACACACACAGTGTACAGTGAACAGTTCACAAGATAAGTGTTCGCGACTCAACGATACCGTTCACACACCCCGCTCCTATCCCTGCTCTACACCTCCAATCTGCCCTCGTTTTCCTCGTAGTCGCCCCAGTCTCTAAAATTCATTTCCACATCCCATGTTGTGCCTCCTGTGCCTCATGCACATCCCCTACTGCTGCTCGTACTGCTGCTGCTGCTGCTGCTACTGTTGCTCTTACTGCTGCTGCCATTGATTTTGCTACTGCTGCTGCTACTACTGTTGCTGTTACTGCTGTGCTGATGCTTTTCCTTCCCTAGCCTGCGGTGGTTGGTCTAGCACTGGGCATCGCGAGGGCCTTATCTCACCTTCACTCCAAAAGAATCATCCACGGAGGTGAGTGAGGTGGGACGTATAGCGTGTATGTGTGTAGCATTCCACTGGATGCTACTGGTCGTGCTGGTGGTGGTGGTGTGGGGGGGGGCCCGCCGCGGATCCGAAAAAGTCACCACCGATGGTCGGCAAAAGTCGGCATGGGTGGTGAGGAGGATCCGGGAAGGTGCTGGGGACCGTAGTACGCCGCCGCACACTGAATAACATTGGCGGCCCTCCTCCCGCGCAGGAATGGGTTGCAGGAAGAGCAAAAGGAAAACGCCAAGCAGTACGCACGTCACGAGACAAATTCGAACAAATTCAAACAAAATTCGAGAACATAATTGAATGAATTCGTACGAATAACACGGAGGACACGTTTCACGTTTTTCACGTTTTTGTGTTACAAGCTTCAAGCTTGTACGGTCCAAACGAGCCAAGAGGCTCATGAACCGCCGAACTGGAAACAAGAACATATAAAGGTAGTAAATTAACCTTACTGTAAAAACATATTTAATCATCAATAAATTGTAACCTGCATCTTCTGATATGATCCAAAACATGTGCTAGTCCGCGTTGGTTCTCAACGCCCATAACGTCTATCATGCGGTCCTCAGGAGACATTCCAAGCTCAAATAGCTTGGTGCGAATATTCGCGTACACAGGGCACTCAAGCAAAACATGACGCTCGTCCTCAACTGCTTGACGGTTCCCACATACGTACACACCACCGGGGATCCTCAGAGTCGACCG
>NW_003307705.1:19675-21261 GCF_000143455.1 Volvox carteri f. nagariensis | reverse complement strand
TAACGTGTTACTCAATCGGGACGTGAACGAGCCGTCCGGGTACATCGTCAAGGTTGGGGACTTTGGCCTGAGGTGGGGGTGGGGGTGGGGGGCGGTGGCTGTGGGGCCGGGGATGATGAAGAGGAGGAGGGGGAGGATGTTTTTTTTGTTTTTTTGTTCAATTTTGCATGATAATTTCTTATTAACTTTCTAGAGAGACAGTTACATCATTAAGGGAGCAGTCGTGGTAGCTATATACAAAAAGCTATCGCTCCGCTGTGTGGCAAAAGATTATGTCGGCCACCGGGGTCGATGCCTAGGCCCCCTTCCTGCCGGGCCTCTTCCGCCCCTTACTTCGCTTCGTCACTCGGAAGTCGCCGTCAACCCGAGACTTGTGTCTCATCGCGCGGACAGCAGCAGGGATGGTGGGTGCAAGCGAGGTGGTTATATCGTTTTAAATTCTTTTAAATTATCCTATTACAAGGAAGTTCACTTCCTTTGAATGAGGAGAAATAACACATGAAATATTAAATAAATAAAGGAAAGGGCTGAATAGAAGAGAAAAAATATTGCTTTGTTTTAATTTGGTGGTTTTGGTTATGTTTTATATATAAATAAGCTTTTACAGCATTTCTATGTCTGGTTGCCCGCCCGCCCAAAACCCCCCTCCCACCCCCTTGCCTCTCCCCACCCCCCACTCACCACACCGCAGTGTAATGCTGCCTCAGAATCGAACCCACCTGAGCAACTTGCGCATGGGCACCATGTTTTACATGTGCCCTGCACTAGTCATGAAGGTACGACAGGGTACGACAACAGGACCATTTTTACAGACGCGGCAATCTCACAGTCAACTCTTCCATATTTATTATCAAAAAGTACATGTGCATGAAGGAATGCATGAATGCACGTATGATTGCATGCACGCACAGCACAGCACAGCACAACGACTGTCTGGAAGTATTATTACAGTTGAAGGGGTAATCTACGGGGTTGCTCGTCTTTACTTTTCCCTGCAGCTTGTGGCCTTTGCCGTCACGCATACATACGTACATACACACACATGCAAACGCTCATACGTACAACACTCCCGACGTCGCTTTAGGACTTTGGCAGCCGATTCTTAATTTGCGCGTTGAATTGCGGTCCCTTCTTCGTCCCGTCCCCTGCCGTCCTCTTTTCTATGTAATATTGAAACTAATAAAAATCGGACACCGGGTCTATAGAGTTTCGTTCGTAAGACCGTACGCGTTTGATTTAATTTAAGGTCCTACTTTCTAATTTTATTTTTTGTCTTCTCTCCCATTCGTGAGGATACTCTCCCTCTTTTTTCCCCCTGCGCTTGATAACTTGGCTTTGCTGGGGCCGCTGTTGGACGCACCATCACCACCCGCCCCACCGCCACCACCATCTTCAGGGGCAAGTCGGGCCGCCATCAGACGGTGAGTGGGTGGTTGGAAACGTTGGGCAGCCGTAGCAGAGTAGTGGGCCGAACAGGCAGCAGCAGCAGCAGCAGCAGCAGTGTTCACATGAAGATTGCTGCTGTCGGTCCGTCATTGTCTGAAGTCGCCGTTTCGAATCCAGGTGCCATTCTAATCCAGCTGCTC
>NW_003307705.1:19021-19625 GCF_000143455.1 Volvox carteri f. nagariensis | reverse complement strand
GCCGCCGCCGCCGGCACTGCCTTCCCCGTTCGCTATCCTTCCCGTCTCAGTTCCCGATTCTGCTGCTGCTGCTGCTGCTGGCGCTGCTGCCGCCGCCGCCGCCGCCGCTGGCTGCTGTTTTGTCTCCCGGGGTCCCGGCATCAGATTGATGATCTCCTCCCAAATGAGGTCCGCCGGAACCTCGAATGCGGACGCGCCCAACACGTGCACCTCGATGTGGCTCCGCAACGCCAACTGCTCCGGGGTGTAGTGGTGTTGTAGTGCCTGGCAGTGGTGGTGGTGATGGTGATGTTGGTGGTGGTGATGGTGGTGGTGCTGTTGGTGGTGGTGCTGTTGGTGGTGGTGCTGTTGGTGGTGGTGCTGTTGGTGGTGGTGCTGTTGGTGGTGGTGCTGTTGGTGGTGGTGATGTTGGTGGTGGTGATGTTGGTGGTGGTGATGTTGGTGGTGGTGATGTTGGTGGTGGTGATGTTGGTGGTGGTGATGTTGATGAGAGCGAGCGTAGGAGCACTGACGAACACGGCATTGATGGCGGTGGACGTGCGAATGCACTCGTGGTGGTGGTTTTAGCAGTGCCGAGGGTGTGTGTGTGTTTGCATGCATGTGG
>NW_003307705.1:18080-18971 GCF_000143455.1 Volvox carteri f. nagariensis | reverse complement strand
TTTTACATCCCGTGCCTTGTGGTCCTAGGCCCTGTGGTCTTAGGCCCCAGCCACGGGAACTGGATCCTGGATCTAAATATGGGCCCCAACTGAGCAGTCCCACCTTCCAAGAGCAGTCAATCATATCTGGGTGTTCCGTGAGGCGGTTATACAGGTCGGTTGTCCCGCATTTGGAAACTCCCAGTATTTGGAAATAAGGTAGGCACTTGACGTGCCATCTTGTGTCCTGTAGCCGATAGGGAGAGGGGTGTACTGTGCGAGTCGGCTGGGGGACGAGAGCGGCAAGATGAGCTGGGGACGAGCGGCCATGGGCAAGTTTAAGTAGGGAGGAATCCGACTCGAACCGATCTCCGCGCTGAAAGCTTGCTCACCAACAGGGGTTCCGGTATTTTGTGTCATAGCTCGACGGGAGGGCGACGAAAGTGTCCCTAGCAGCGGCCTCGATTTCCGGGTAATTCGGCAAGTGCGTATGCGCCTTCCAAATGTCGTTCACGTGGTAGTTCGGCACCTTCACCTGTGTTTCAACATGGCGTTCATGGCGAATTCATGGCTTCGCCGGTCTTCAGGAAGAAGCAACGCAACATACAGACCTGAGGTGCAAGGTAGCTCGACGGATTGACGTTCACGCCATCTGAGAACACGTTTTGAAGGTGCAAGCTTAGGAAGACGCAGAGAGTTACAATCGTTGTACGCAGTTTACTGTTCATTTTGCTTGCTTCTACGGTCATCCCTGCCTTAACTCCTAGGCTGATTCAGAAGTTCTCAAAGGCCTCATACGTATATGCGATGCTAAAGAGAGGAGATCGATGTGAAGGTGAAACCAGTCGCAAACCGCGTTCAAGTTCGATCATCAAAGAAGTCAGCCAAAGCACAAGCTATTGCGCAGGTCAG
>NW_003307705.1:15451-17215 GCF_000143455.1 Volvox carteri f. nagariensis | reverse complement strand
AGGNCCGCATACATGATCATCCAAACCAACGAATTCCCACGATATTCCAGTCGAAAAGGGCAGATGCTTATCATGCGTCTGTTATGCATCAGCATGCAGCAAAACAACCATGGCCTTTCGTTGCGAAATAGGAACGAACTTGAATCCAGAAAAACCGACCAACATGCCATTAACCACGCAATCACGTTAGTATGGGTTGAGGAGGGTTAACGAGTGCACTCTGCGCCGTTCACACAGCCAGCCATTCCCTTCTTCCCCACCCCACCACCAACCATACCGTTGTACACCCTGTCTCATTTCTAGCTCCCCACCAGCCCCGTCTGCCCATCAATCTCACGACCCAGCCGCCCCTCATCCTCGCACGCAGCCCCCCTCAACCTTGCGCGACTCGCAGCCACTAAAAGACATCCCCCAAACTTTAACTCTCTTGTTCTACTCAGCTGTGCGTTTTCGCGCTTAACAACCACATCGATGCTTAAAATCCCCCAGTCAAATCAAAGCCGTAAAACTGAAAGCCCTCCTTCCAGGCCTCATTTTAGACGTCGCATCAAAGTCCAGGTTCGATAGCACATAGCACACAGCATGGGTGGTGTCGGCCTATCCGTCGGCCTATCCGTCGGCGACACGGCGCAGGAAAAGCGACAACAGATGCCACCTTCAGGGGGACATGCTCAAGCAACCACCAACACCGAAGTACTGCAGACCGGCTTGAGAAAGGGAAAAAGACAGCTAAAAGACAGAAAAACAATTTCACGTAGCTGCTCAAGGACCTCGTGCGTTGCTGTTCGTTGTTCACATGTGTATAACATCCTCCTCCCTTGGCGAGGAGGCATTTACTCAATATTTATCAAGCCAGCAAGATCCCTACAGGACGCACACACACACACGCACACATACACACGCGCACACATACAACCCCCCCCCCCCCACAAACGAATTCATCAAGGAGGGAGCCCCCCAGGGACCCTCTCTCGCCTTTCCCCCTCTCCCACAATCCCCTTGCCTGGAACCCAACAACATCCAACTAGCAGTTGACAGTTGGCGGTTTCCGCTGTCATTTTATAAAACCCTAAGTCCCAACACCAAGAACAACACTGACCCAAACCCGCCTCAGCCCCGGGATTCAGTTTACTTGAACAACAGAAAACAGGGGGCAACGCCTCCAGCAGAACGACCTATCAGCGGATATATATACAGACAGACAGACAGATCAGGCAGATAGACGCACCTGCACTACAGGCAATCCTAGAATAGCAGCTATTATCGGAGACTGAGCTTGTCTGTGTTGGAAGGATTGTTGAGATGATGCGCGCAGTCATTGCCACCACGGGTGTTCGCAGCCCCCGCCGCCGCCGCTGCCGCCGCCGCCGCCCCAGTCGGTTGCTGCTGCTGCTGCTGCAGCCGCCGCCACTCCTGGAACAACTGCCATTCCGCCGGGGTCACACCTGACGGCGGCGGCGCCGCCGCCGATGCCGCTACCGCTACCGGTACTGCCGCCGCGTTGCCGTGGTCAGAGGGCCGCTGCGACACGTTGCCGCTGCGTGGCGATGCTAAACGGTGATCCACTGGCATAGTGCCCTTCGGAGACTCCTGAGCGCTACACCTCACGTCCGTCGCGCCGCCGCCGCCGCCGCCGCTGCCGCCGGCTTCCACGACGCCTGCCGTGGGTGGCCCGCGAGCTCGCTTCCGTGGCCGCTCGCCGTCCGTCAAACCGCCAGCCACCTCTGCGCGCGAGCCGCCGCCGCGACGCGGTCCTGTATGCCT
>NW_003307705.1:9614-15321 GCF_000143455.1 Volvox carteri f. nagariensis | reverse complement strand
GGATGAAAGCCGCGGCTGGAAGAGAGCGTGCTCGACTCGGACTCGGACCCGGAGGATTGTGAGTTAGACAGCCCGGGGCGGCGTAATCCTGCTTCGGAACCCCACCTCCGCTGTTGCTGCTGCTGCTTGACCGGAGCCTTACCGTCCGGTCCAGGAGTCCGTGTGGAAGGCCGAGGATGCGGAGGTTGCGGCGGCCAGCCGGGTTGATGATGGCATCGTGCAGCGGCGGCACGGCCGCGATCACCGGCTGGCGCCGCCGCCGCCGCCGCCGCCGCCGCCGGCTGCCGCCAATCCGAATGCGAGTTCCTAATCCTGACGTCTCGGACGCCCCAACCGCCGGCCGGCTCGTGTGTCTGCCGCATGACGGCGTCGTAGCGCGCACCGGCATCCGTTTCGTGATCTTGTGACCCGGGCTTCGGCTTTTCTTTCTCCCATGCGACCGCATCAGCCGCTTGCAGCGGCGCCGGTTGCGGCGGCGGTTGCGGCGGCGTCTGTCCGATGATAGGTCGCCGAGTACCATGACGCAGCTGATCGTGCCGACGCCGCGTCAATACCTCTGCCTGCTCCCAGTCCTCCGCCGGCCAGCCAACACGCTTCGGAAGTCCCGCTGGCAGCTGCCAAGGACGTTCCGTCGCTTCGAGGCCATCAGGAGGCCCGGTACGGCCGTTGCTGCCGCCGCCGTCACGCTCATCCTCCCTGTGCTCCTCCGACCGCAACAACGGCTGCCCGCCACGGCACGGCCGCTCGCTGCCATTACCGCCGCTGTGGTACGGCACGTCATATCCGCGAGCGCCTGGCCTTTGTTGGTGCGAGTCGACGTGGTGTGAGGGGAAGTCGTTGGGCCGCCGGTGCCCGCCGCCGCCGTCATCATGCGCGTCGTGTGCGTGGTAGTCGTCAAACCGCCTGCCCCGGCCCTCCACGCGCGCCTTGGCGTGGTAGCCGCCAAATTCACCGCGGTCGACCCAAGGCGCTCCGCGACCATCAAACCGCTTGCCGCCGCCACCGCCGCCGTCGCTTCCGCGACCGCGGCCGCGGCCACGGAAGCCAGCGCCGCCCTTCCAGCCGTCGACACCGCGGTCCCAGTGCCATGGGCCCCAATCGGCGCCGCCGCCGCCGCCGCCAGTGTTGCCGGCCCCCCGCCAGGGCACGTGAGTATCATGGGAGTCGTACGGCTGCCGTACGACGTCAAGTGGAGGACGGAGGGTACGTTGCGGCGATCGTCGCTCATAGCCCTCCCTGCCGCGGCGGTCTCGAACGGCCCCGCCGCCACCGCCGCCGCCGCCGGCGGCCCCCCTCGCCTTGCCGTCTTCCTCTTCGTCTACTTCGCGACGAGGGGGGTTCACTTCTGGAGCTCCCGGCCACCTTTCATCCCGCCCGAAGCTGCAGCCCGCAGCTGCAGCTATACCCCCACGGCGCCGCTGCTGCTGCTGCTGCTGCTGTTGCTGCTGTTGCTGCTGCTGTAGAAAGGAGCCCTTCCAATACTCGTCTGCTGTCTGCTCCTGCCCCTCCCGTGGAATCGGGATATCCCAGCGAGACAGACGCCGGCCCAGGCGACGCGGAGAGTCGTCTTGACGGCGGCGGCGAAGCGGAGGAGTGCTCCCATGCTGGCGGCGGCGGCTGGGAGAACTGCTAACCGACAGCCGTCGACGGGGGGAGGGACTCTCAGACTCCCGCCGACGCCGCCGCCGCCGGCTGTCTCTATCCCCGTCCCGATCGCGACGAGGACTTTCGTCGTCGGAGCTGCGTGGACTTCCCAGTCGCCGCTGCCGCTCGATGCTGACGTCACGCCGCCGCCGCTGCCGCCGCCACCATTGCCTCCCCTCCTCACCCTCGCCATCCCGATCCAAAAGTTGTTCCGCACGCTGCGGTGGTTGCCGCTGGGCCCCAGCTAGGACGGTTCCATGTTCCTTAGGCCAGGGCCCTGCGTCTTGCCGTACAGGCAACGCCACCGCCGGCCCGGCGGCTTCTGCTCCAAGGAGGCCGCTGTCGCCCCCACCGGGTCCAATTGCCGCCGCCGCCGCCGCTGCCGCCGCAATCAAGGCCTCGCGTGCGGGGGCAGGTAGCTGTGCCGCCAACATGGAGTTGATGCCGACACGGAAGTCCCCGCCGCCGCCTACATCGCCGCCGCCCCCACCGCCGTCGCCCCCACCGCCGTCGCCGCTACGAGCTCTGGCAAAGAGCGCCGCCGCGAGATGAGGTGGCAGTTGCTGACTAGCGGGCCCCAAGCAACTAAGGAGCCCACCTGGCAGCGGCGCGGCGGCAGCGCCCGCGACGGCAGCAGCCATGGCCGCGGGCGCGGCAGGCGGAACGCTGCTGCGGCTGCAGCCGGCGGGCATGACGCCGCCGACGCCGACGCCGGGGCCGCCGACGCCCTGCAGCGTCATCCTAGCTTCGGTCCCAGTCGCCAGAGCGGCATGAATTCCGAAACCACCGCCGCCGCCGCCGCCACCACCCCCTCGGTTCGCGTCTTCGCAATCGGGCACCAACGCTGCCGCCACCGCCCGCCCGTCGTTATGGCTTGTGACATGGCTGACCAGGGGACTCGGCTCCTCGGTACTTCTGCAGCTCCGTGACAGGCCAGGTACATTGGCGGCATACTCAGCAGAAAGGTTCCCGATTTCCGCCGCCACCGCAGTCTCAACGGCGGCGGCGACGACGGCAGCGGCGACGGCAGTTGGCTGCCTTGTGGACAGTAAGGAGGTGGCTGTCTCTTCGACAGCACTGCCGCCGCCGTGGCTGCGCCGCGGCGTGGCGGCCTCGTGCACGATAGGTCGGCCGTGTACGACTGAGCTTGCCGGTAGCTGCAGTGAGTGCAGGTACGGCGGAACGGCTAGCGCTGTCGCCAGCGGGGTTGCCCCGCCGCCGCTGCCGCCGCTGCCCCCTTGCTCCGAAACCACTGCTGTTGGCGTCAAGACGCCGTCGGCCCCAAGCACAACGCTGCCGGTTGAGCAACTCACGACGGGCAGTTCAGAGGCCAACTCGCCGAGGCCGTGTGGCATTGTGCCTTGTGCACCGCCGCCAGCGCCCAAAACATCTGGCCTGCCGTACACCGTGCTCACTGCCGCCGGATCGACGGCGGTGGCGGCGTCAAGGGCTGCCGCGTCAGCGGGTACGGCATCATCATTCACAGTTGGGATATCCGCCACATGGTCGTCGTACATTACACCCGGCAGTAGTTGACCGCCTGCGTCAGCGGCGACATGTACGTCACCCTCCCGTATCGCACCGCTGCCAGAACCGCAGCTGGCTTCGGCTGCCGCCGCCGCCCCGGAATGCACCGCCGCTATTGCTGCTACAGCTGCTCCCGCCGCTGCCGCCGCCCCACGCTGCACCTTGATGTCGGTCCTGATGGGCCCTACAACTGCGTCAGCTGCCACCTCGTCGATGACCTCCCAGGCAGTAGCAGCGGCCCCTTCAGCGGCGGCAGGCGCGACAGCCTCCTCAGCCGCCACAGTGGACGCGCCGCCGCCCAACACGGCTACTGCCCAAGCACCGGAGCCTCCAACCGCCCAACACTGAGAACCCTGTGCAGCGCCCACGGGTGCGACATCGCCACTGACGGCAGTAGCAGCCGCCGCAGTAGCAGCATTGGCCGCGACCCCGCCGGGAGCAGCACCATGAGCACCGGTCACGGCCCCCTCGGCAGTAGCACCGGCAGTTGCAGTGAAAGCAGCAACGGCGCCACTGGCAACGGCGCCGGCAGGCAAGATCTCTGGTGCGATGAAACTGCAACATCCCGACTCTCCCCCTCCTGCTGCTGCTGCTGCTGCTGCTGCTGTAACTCCAGGAGGCTGCCATCGGCAACTGTCTCAGCCGCCGCCATCGCTGTCCGCAACCCAGGCTCGGACTGCTCTGGGGTTGACTTCAGAAGTAGCTGTTGCTGCTGCTGCTGCTGTTGCTGCAATAGCTCCTGCGGTGGCACTGGCGGCAGTGATGACGGCGACGGCGGCGGCGGCGGCTTCAATGCCTCTTCCGTCTGCTGCGGTAGAGGTGAGTGTGGTAAGGGGGGCAGCGGCGGCTGATCCAAGAGCTGTGTCTCCTGCCCCAGCGCCAAGTCGTTTTGGTGCTGCTTCTGCTGCGGCTGTTGCGGCAGCGGTAGCGCTGGCGCCAGTAGTCCCTGTAACCCCGGCTGCTGCTGCTGCTGTAGTTGCGCAGGCGCCTGGAGCTGCAGAGGCTCCGCCGATTGTTGTTGTGGGTCGTGCTGCTGCTGCTGCAGTGGCAACGGTGGGGGCGGCTCCAGTACCTCCGAAGGCTGCTGCAGCTCTAGCTGCTGTTGCTGCTTGTGTTGCTGCCCATTATGCTGCTGCTGCTGAGTATGAGGCAGAGGCAGCGGCGCCGGCGGCGACGGAGGCACGTGCAACGTTAGCGGCTGGTCTTGCCGCTGCAGTACTGCATCCGCAAGCTGCCATTCCAGCACCTGCTCCGCTGCCTGGCGCCCCGCGACCCCCGCTCCCTGCAGCAGTTCGCCCGCTGCCTGAGTGTGCTCCTCCGCGTGCTGCTGCTGATCCATTTGCTGCTGATCCATTTGCTGCTGCTGCGGCGGCGGCGGCGGCGGCGGCTGCTCTGCTTGTTGCCAGTCCATCAACGGCTCCTGAGGCAGCGACGGCAACGGTGGCAGTGGCGCCTGCGGCGTCGACAACAAATGCTCAAAATATGCGCCAATCGCCTCTGCGACGACGTTAGAAGGCTGCGGCAAGGGAAGCTGAACCTCCTCGTCGCCGGCGGCGGCGGCGACGGCGGCGGCACCAGCCGCAGCGGAGGATATGGAACCGGCGGCAAGTACGGGTTCCGGGATGCATCCGCCGACGACAGAAGCAGCTGCGGTGGCGGGTAGCGGCGCTGAGTACGGCGAAGGGGTCAACAAAGTCAACCCAGAGATGGATAGGAGAGGGTCTGAAGGGCCACCCATCATGGAGGCGAGGTCGATTCCGTACGTGCTGCCGTACGTGTTGCCGTACGGCTCCATCAAACGGAGGTTGCTGCTGACATCGCAGACGTCTTGCAGCCCGTAGATCAAGGGACCGTTCATTGGGTACAGGCCGCCGCCGTTGACGGCGGCGGAAAGACCGCCGTTAGCAGCGGCGGCGGCGGCGGCACCTGGCGGTGAGGGTGGCGCCAGCGGCGCCGCCACGACGCTGTCGTCGACTGCTTCTATTGCAATGGCGGCGGCGGCGGCAGCTGCCCCCACCCCTACCGCTGCCGCCTCCGCCACTTCCTGACAGTACAAATCCGCATCAACTGCGGGGCAAATAAATGGAGAAAACGTTGCTGGGACGGCACTCGATCGTTCGGTCGGCCCTGGCTGTACGGCTGTGTACGGCGTCATTGGCGTCGCGAAGAACGGCTGGGGCCCGCCGGCGCCGCCAGGTTCTACGAGCGACGGGACGGCGTGCAAAACCTCCTCCCTGCACTCGTCCGGCGCCATATCGCCACCGTGCGCGGCTGCATCAATGCCCGTTGCACCTGCGACCAGCTCGGCGCCTGTGGCGGCGGCGACGGCCATCAGTGACACGGCTGTCACGTCTGTAGCATCCGGTGGTGTCGCCGCGCTTTCGCTGCCACCGCCGCCACCGCAATCGCTGGCGGCTTGAGGTATGCCGTCTCCTCCGTCTCCGCCGCCGCTACCATCCGCAAGGTCGGCAGCTGCGCCGTCGCTGGACAGCCGCTCCCAAAGCCCCATCAAGCCCTCTCCCAGCTCCCCCGCCGG
>NW_003307705.1:4856-8109 GCF_000143455.1 Volvox carteri f. nagariensis | reverse complement strand
ACCAACGCAGACATCGCAATACCGCATCGCATTCGGCGCTGCACACAAACTCGGCCCCAGGTTGGTGACCCATGGGTCGTTCTAGGACTGGGCCTGTTGGTTGTCCATCAGAAGACAATGGTTTCGGTTCCCCTCCAGGAAGGACCTTTCCCGCTGCTCCTCCGACGCAGGCAAGTAGGAGTGTGCCAGGATCCCCGCCGCCGCCATTAGCAGCGGCAGCGGTGGTGGTGGCGGCGGCGGCGGATCGCGACGGGCCTGTGCCTGCTGCGGCACTCGCCGCTGCGTAGGGGTCATTGGCTAGGAGCCACGGCGCGGGTGTGCCAGGCAGTAGCAGCTGCTGCTGTCGGTCCTGTACGGACGCTAGCTCGTCCAGGCCGAGCTGATGCCGCCCACGGTCCATGCCCCCCAGGTACGCCGTCAAGCAGCTCACGTGGCAGAGGCGGCCGCAGCAGATACAACGCACGGCACAGTTATACGATATGGTGTTACAATGCTCCATTTCGTCCGTGGCATCGGCCACGGACGCAGTGGCCATGGGGATAGCACCCGCGCTTGCGGTGGGCGCGACTAGCTCCTTGGACTCCGCCGCCGCCGCCGCCACTACACGGGCAGCGACGACCGCCGCACCGGGCGCAGTCGGCGGCGTCGGCGGCGACGGCAACGATTGCAGCAGCGCCAGCGCGGAGAGCACCTCCGCAGTCGGTGCATTGATCTGCAGCTGCTGCTGCGGCGGCGGCGGCGGCGGCGGCTGTCGTGCTGGCGGTAACTGCGGATGCCTGCTAGCGGCAGCGTCTGGTACTGCCACATCTGCTGCCGCAATTGGTACTGCCACGGCATCCACACTACTAGCGGCCGCCTGTGCGCACTCTACGGCGGCGCCGCCGCCAGCTCCGGATCGAGGAACGTAGCGTCAGGCCGCAGGGACGCCGCGGCGCACGCCACGTCCCCCAGAGACCATACACGCCGACTGCAATCGCCTGTCGCGGGTGCCGGCTCCAGCGTGTGCGTGTGTATGTGCATCTCCCCCGGCGCACCGTCCCCATCATCTCCCCCCTCAGGCAGCAACGACTCAGGCAGCAACAACTGCGCCACCGGCGGCAGCTCTGACGGCTGCGACGATGAGGCAGGAGGCCCGAATGGCGCCTGAGCTGCCGCCGCCACCGCTGTTGCGGCGGCGGCATCCGGCCGTAGCTCAAGGTTGCGCTGGGGAGGTGCAGACGTCGGCTCTTGTTGCGCCGCCGCCGCTGCACCCGCCGTAACGGCGGCAGCACCAGCCTCCCGATCCTCTGGCCTGACGTCGACGTCGACGGCGGGGCTACTACCGCGCTTGACAGCGGCAGCGCCTAACGGGGCACCATCAGCCTGGTGGAGAAGGAACGACCCGGGACACAAGAGCAGCGCCACACAGGCCGCGTCACAACCCCCCAAATAGACCATTATCAGCCGTTCCATAGGTGAAAAAATCAACGCAAGTTAACCAGCTCGCAGCTCGCAGAGCAAAGGCGTTTCGTAACGCCCTCTGGAATGGATGCCCCGGGGAGCAGCGCCTTAAGAAAGGTCAACGATAAAACGGCGACAAAACCCTAAGGTCAAGATAAAAAAAGCAATAATTAATTACACAAGACAAATGATGGATGTGATGTCACAAGGACCGGCCCTGCAGGTGGTGGTGGGGCTTACCTGAAGATCGCCGCCGTCGGGCACTGAGGGGCCACCGCCGCTGCCGTCACCTTTAACCCCACTGCCGCCGCCGTCACGGACGCCGTCGCCGTCGCCGCCACCGCCACCGACGCCGCCGTCGCCGCCGCCGTCACGGACGCCGTCGCCGTCACCACCCAACATCCACGACAGGTCCTCATTCAGAAACTGCGTCTTCGTATAGATGTCGTAGATGGGCCTGCGCATGGCGCGTATGTCTGTATGTACATTATTTGTTACTCACCCAGAAGGACCTGAGTGCAGAAAGGACTAAAAGCTTTGCGAAATACGCAATGCGTCGCAGTGCAGCGCATGGGTGCAGCATACCAGTCGCGAGGACGACCGCAGGTGAGCATTTCTCTATGCTGCTGGCATATATGTGTGTGTGTGTTTGTGTGTGTGTGTGTGTGTTTGTGCATGTGTGTGCATGCGTGTGCGCGTGTGTGTTCTTTACACCTCCTAGCGTTGCGTTATACCCTCCAAAGGTGTAACCTGGGGGGGGTATGGGGGTGGCCCGTACATACGTACATACCTGGAGCCATGAGGGAGGTGAGGTGATGGGGAGGGGGCCACAACCTAGGGCCCTGAGGGGGCCGAGGAGGCTGTGCGAGGAAGATAGATATTGTGAACACGCATATATGTTTATGTGTGTATATATACATATGCACATATACACGCACCGGCTACACCATCCCCATATAAGGAACAAAGCAGCCCGCCAGCCCAGCCGCCCCAACACCCCATCCAAGCGCAGCGCGGCCAGGCGAGACTCACCGCTTTGCTCCAGATGTACCGCTGTTGCCATGATGCGCCGCGCGACCCGAAGGCAACCCCCCACGGTGACCGCGGCCCTGCGCCGCCGCTGCCGCCGTCGTCGCTCCCGCCGCCGCCGCCGCCTGCGCTCTCCGCTGCCGCATCAACTCCAGCCGCTCGACAGCACTTAAACGCGGCCTGGCGGGTTTTGGCGCTGTAGCTGCGGCGTCCGGTGGGGCCGCCGCCGCCGCCGCTGCCGCAGCTGCTGCTTCTGCTTGCAGCGCAGAATCCCGCTCTGCTGCTGGCGGCATGGACTCTCGTACACACGTCGCGGGGGCCTGTGCCAATCCAAGCCTAGGCTCCGGAGCGGCTGCGGCTGCTGCTGCTGCGGGTTGTGGCGGTGGCGGTGGTCCTGGTCCGGATGCTGGCGGAGCTGCCGGCAGGCCATCCGATGCGGATGGGGGATCCAAGGCTATAAGCCCCACCTCGAATTCGTGCTGGTGCTGTTGTAGTAGCTGGTGCTGGTGCTGGTGGTACTTTTCCGGGTCAGGCGCCAATGGCTGCCGCTGCTGTAGTAGTGGTGACGGCTGCAGTGGCAACGGCTGCGGCGGCAGCAGTAGTGGATGTTCTTGTTGCAATGGCGGCAGTAGCTGCTCCTCCTGCGAAAACGGCAGTAGGTGTCCCTGATCGGACTGCTGCAACTGAAAAGGCATCTGCTGCTGCTGTAGCTGCTGCAGTAGCTCCAACGCGGGCATATGGGGGTCAATCGACAGCGGCTGTAGCACCCCTGGAGCTGCGGTAC
>NW_003307705.1:0-836 GCF_000143455.1 Volvox carteri f. nagariensis | reverse complement strand
CATACATACATACATACATACATACATACATACATACATACATACATACATACATACATACATACATACATACATACATACATACATACATACATACATACATACATACATACATACATACATACATACATACATACATACATACATACATACATACATACATACATACATACATACATACATACATACATACATACATACATACATACATACATACATACATACATACATACATACATACATACATACATACATACATACATACATACATACATACATACATACATACATACATACATGCATACATACATATTTACAAAGGTAAACCACAACACACGCGGCAACCGAGCTAGCTAGCCGCCATCACGACCGCCACACGGGGGGCCCCGCCACACCCCCAGCTCACCTTGAGCCGACCGACGCCCGACTTTCCCCGCCGCCGCCGCCACCGCCACCCCTTCCTTCTCCGGAGGGGCGCCGCGGCTGCCCGCCTGACGTGGCGTACGTAGGCCGTACTCGGCACCCATCTCCCCGTGGGGGCCGATGACGCCTGCGTGTCAGAGAAAGACATCAAAACACAACATAGACACGATAAACACACATATATACATACACGCACACACTCTCTGTTGTCGTTACGCATACACGTGCACAGGCATAAAGCGGGACAAGCATATGCAGGCTGTTAAGGAGGCTGCATGCACGCGGGGGGTGACATGCAGCCCAACCTTCCTAATGGGTGTACGCGCACGCGCATGAGTCTACACTCACATCATCGCGTAGCGAATTTCCCCCGAGGTACATATCACCTGGTTCGCCACCGTAGCGGATCATCC
>NW_003307704.1:55938-56933 GCF_000143455.1 Volvox carteri f. nagariensis | reverse complement strand
TTGTTGTGCCGCCCGGTATCTGCCATCCGACCCGCTTTAGGATCATAGCCATCGCCTGAGTGCTGTTGGGGGTGCTTGGAGCCGCCATGTCCCCCGCCGTTGGCATCTCTGGCTGCTGCTGTTGGGGTTGCTGCTCATGCGGCTGCGTCTGTAGCTGTGGCTGCGTATGTATGTACGTATGTATGTATGTATGTATGTATGTATGTATGTATGTATGTATGTATGTATGTATGTATGTATGTATGTATGTATGTATGTATGTATGTATGTATGTATGTATGTATGTATGTATGTATGTATGTATGTATGTATGTATGACGTTGATTACACTGTGGGCTGAAAAGCCGGGGGCCCAGGGCCGAAGCACAGCGCGGGGGGCGGGTGCATACGGCTGGTTAGTCTCATGCACTCCGCCCCCGGGTCAGGCCGCACGGGAAACGACGGCCGGCACGCAACAGCGCTTGTTTGGCGCTCCAACTAGACGGGATCTATGCCCGTTGGTCTCCTAACATAAACGAAGTCGCAACTGGGGGGCTCTTCCTGCCGACCGAACGAACCGAGCATCTCAGAGAGCTCGCTACCAGGACCTGGGCGACCGGGACTCGTCGGGCTCCCGGGCTGGGGAGGTCACCAAGCTCAAAAATCCTCACGCAAAAAAGAGCGCAAAGAGCTCACACCACAAGACGCCAAACAGCCTCCTTAGACTACTACCCTCCTCCGCCTCTCCCTCCCTGGGCTAGTCCAGGGGAGATAGCCCCCGTCGAGGGGGTAACACCGCACAAGTCCGCGCCCTTCCACAGCACTGGGTCTAACTTGGAAAGTACTCAAACGGGAAGACCCTGCGGCAACGCAGGGCGATCAAGCCTCCGGAAACCACAGGGGGGGAGGGTAGCCAGCTCGGCGCCCCCCCAATACCGCTCTACCAAGACGGCTGGTTCCCAAGATCCTATCTCACCTAGACGCCGCAACACGAAAAACCCGGTCTCGTACCCTGA
>NW_003307704.1:34005-34785 GCF_000143455.1 Volvox carteri f. nagariensis | reverse complement strand
GACAGGGCAGCTCCGGAGGCGTTGCGTGATTTTGCCGCAACGGTCAACGTAATGCCGACCAGTGTAGCCAAAGCACTTAACCTGCCCATAGTCGAGACAACCACGCGGCTGTCCACCTCGTTGCAGCTAGGGGGTGCTGTGCGAGGAGAGTTGGACACCTCAAACATCTTTTTTGAGCTTCTTCCGGGCACGCCGCATGCCACGCGGGTCCCGCTTACTAAAACCCTGGTCGTTGACGAGCGACCCGACCTGTTTCAGCTCCTAGTGGGTAACGAACAGGCGAAATTCTTAGGGGACGCTCTGGAATCATATCCAGAGCCTAGGCTGCACTTTCATCCTAACTTTTTGCAGTACCCTAATTATAAGGTAACGATTCCCATGCGCAAGCTTGTGAAGCACAAGCCTTCTCAGCATGGTTCGCTTGTGGGAGTTGCGTGCGTCAGCATGGCCATTCCCAGCACCTCTCCTCCCGGCTCCGAGCTGGGGGGGGGGGAATCCACCGCTGACGTCCCTCCTATTCCGCACCAGTCCTCTCATTCCTCTGAGCAGGGCACGACAACCGCCTACGTCAACAACACTAGGCGAGATCACTGGGGCAACTTCGCGTCCCGGTTATCAGTCGGTGCGAATCAGCTTGGTTCCACTTTCCTTTTGCTACTTACGTATGCCACTTTCTTTGTGGACGCATTCAACGTGTGTTTTGTTAGCCCCGTTCTCACGGCGGCTGGTGCCGTTCTTTCGTACACGGCAAACGGTTTAATAGATCACGCTTGCCTAGCT
>NW_003307704.1:27264-29246 GCF_000143455.1 Volvox carteri f. nagariensis | reverse complement strand
ACTCATCATGCAGGAATACGACTTTGAGNTTGTGCATCGCCCGGGTCTTAAGTACCAAAATGCTGACCTGCTCTCTAGGCAACCGGTCCCGTCAACCGTTGACAACACAGGGGCTCGCATGGATCAGGACTTGTGTGAAACACGCCGTACCTCAGCACTCACTGCACAGTCTTGGGTTGAGGGTATCAATTTGCGTACAGCACTCGCTTCATTCACTCCCGTTGCTGGATTTTCTGATGACTTTTGTCCACTGCCTGACTCTTTATTAGCCGGTAGTTTGGGTTTGCCTTGCGATTCACTGCATGTGCCTCCGGATAACGAGCCTGACGTGGTCTCGAAGGAAGGGGAACAGTTGCATGCTAAAGCTGTACGCTGGGTCAAGGAAGCAGCCCGAATTTCACCTCACCTATTCCCTTCTAACCACACAAACCCTTTTGCCCGAGCTTTCTTCTCTCGTGCTCTGGGGTCGGGGGTAACAGTTTATGAACCCATAGGTGGGATGTGTGCAGGTCTAGAGGCTTGCCTCCGCAACGGATATCGCGTTGACAGGTATCTCTCATCGGAGCCTGACTCAGAGGCAGCCAAGGTAATTTCCGCGCGGCTGGATTGTCTCAGCGCAGAATATCCCAGACAGTTTTCTCCCGAGGCTTACCGGCGTGTATGGTTGGATCTCCCACTGGATCCTAAGAAGGTGGACGAGCGAGCTCTTCTTGCAGCAGGAGCTTGTGATGGTTCGCAGTGGTTCATTTTCGCCAGTTGGTGCTGGCACGACGTCGGCAAGGAGCCTGGTTCTTTAGCGCCTGGCGTCTGCGTCACGGATGACGTCTTAAATATCTTGCATATTTTGCAGCGCATTCAGCGTCGCACATCAGCTTTTATGTTTGTTTGCGAGCAGCCTCAAGCAACTTGGTTGAACGCTCTGGCAGCTCAGAATCGCTTAGTTTCTTCATTAGGTGATCCGGTTGTAGTCGATGCAGCTCGATTTGGATCTTTTGCGCATCGCATGTCAGTTCACTGGACGAATCTGGCCAGCAGCAGTCAGCTTGCAGCGGTTACGTCCGTCATTCGCCCAGAGTCGGAACAGCTACTGCAGAGTATCCTGGCACCCGGCCGCACCGTCGCTATGGCGCAGTCCACGGAGTCGGGGCCCTATCTGCAGTGCAATAAGCCAGGTGAGCCGGTCAGTGTTGCACCTAGCTTGAGTCGTCCAAATGTACGGGCGTTGCAGGGGCTCGTCCATGACTCTCTGTCTGGCAATAACGGCACGTTGTCCTTGTCTGAATGCGAACGTGCTATGGGCTATAAGCTTGGAGCCACTTATGCACCAGGGGTAGACGAGCAATCACGTCGTTATCTCGTGGGCATTGCGCCTGACGCATTTTGCACGAGTGGCATGCTTGCTATTATTCGTGTTTTGAGTAGCGTTTCGTTGCATGAAATTGCAGCAGCATCTTCGGTTTCTCAACCTCCTGATCAATCAACCGTTCACGGTCTTGCGTTTCCCATTTCTAACTCGGAAGTATTAGCTTCTTGGCCACTTGTCTTTGCTGCCGCTACTCAAGCTGAACAGGAAGAAGTCGCTGTTTCAGGCGAACGGTTTCCTGACATTTGGCAGGACGACATGTGCATGCATTATATTCTCACGGGCGCGCACATGCCTGGCATTTTGCTCGATGAGCAACATCGGGTAATTCGCCGCACCAGGCATTATCGCATGCTAGGTGGTAATCTATACCGCATATTTAGTGACTCCCGTAGTCGGTTAGTTCCCAAACCGCCTGATCGTCTTGCACTTGTTCAGCGCACGCACGAAGAGACGGGACATTTTGGTGTTCGTCGCACCTTGGCACTTTTGCTTACCCAGCACTGGTGGCATGGTATGCATCGCGACGTTTCCACTGTTGTACGGCACTGCGAGTCTTGTGACCGCGTCAACACCTCATTTACATCTCCTTCCCCTGTTCTTAATCCTTTGCCTGTTC
>NW_003307704.1:24396-26130 GCF_000143455.1 Volvox carteri f. nagariensis | reverse complement strand
CTTTTTGCCGCCCCGTCTCCCCTTTGCTGCTGGGCGAGTGCTGCTCGCGGGGGTGGCTGGGGCATCAGGAAAGGTTCCCCTTCCGGGGGGGTCTTCCTGATCGCTTGAAGGGTGCCCTTCTGGTGGCACGCCTCCGATGGCTCCCCGTATTCAAAGGGGAGTTCTCGCGGAAGGCCGCGATTGCTGGTAAGCTCCAGCCTCCACGTGTCGGCCATTGTCGTGGAGGCCAGGAGCGAGAACTCCGTGACGTCCTGGGGACTGGGGTCTGCCCAGTATGCCCGGGTGAGGAAGTCGGCCGTGCCCTGACAGCTGAGGCCGACCGGGACGCCTCTCACCTCCCACACAATGGGCTTAGCCTGTTGCTGGTTCTTCACCAGCAGCTCCACTTCCATCGGCTCCATGTTCGAGGTCAATTGCACCCCAGGCACGCGCAATCGCCCGTTAACGATGCGCCTGGCTGCTGTCAACGCTGCTAAACCTCCTTTTGGCACAAGGATGGAGAGTTCCATCACAATGTGCCGTTCCCTTCCCATCGGATAAAGCAACCGTTTTTGAATGCGCGGGCCTCCCCAACGGTTGAACTCCTGGTTGCTGCGGAAGATTTGGCCAATTGTTGCCAGAATTTGAAGTCCTAATGGACCGTATATTTGCGCGATGATGTCGCCCGTATCTGTAACACAGCAAAGGCGTAACCCGGGATGCTCAGATTGGCATTTTGCGTCGTTACATTGCCCCCCACTTAGCAATGGACGTCCTCGGCCATTATTTCGAGCACAGGAGCCATCCCACCTCGCGCCAGTGCGCTGGTTTATCCATTACACCATGATATCGCCAATTTGCGACTTGCTGGTTGCCAGAATCGAACCGCCGACCCGAAGTTTATTTCGGAATTCGTGCGGTCCCGTCTCGATACCATTGTAACACAGCAAAGGCGTAACCCGGGATGCTCAGATTGGCATTTTGCGTCGTTACAGTATCTGAGCCCGCTGGCCACCGGACTGTCACCACGATCGGTTCCAGTTCTAGTGTGGCTCTGTAGAAAGCCAAGCCTTCATTTGTTCCGTAAAAGCCACTGACGGCCTTTATCTTTTTGGTCGGTATGGAATGCGGTCTCGCGGCTGAGGTCGGCTGGCGGCCATTTTGAACATTGCCGCGGCTAACAGCCACTGCTGGTCGCCTCTGCGACATTTTCAGGCTAATTAGATAACCATAACTACGCTCATACAATTCAGGTCGCTGTCGGTGGCCACGGCCTCGGTTGGCCGACGGTCATAGTAGCAGCTTAGTCAAGCTTGGTCTCATCCATACATGTATGTATGTATGTATGTATGTATGTATGTATGTATGTATGTATGTATGTATGTATGTATGTATGTATGTATGTATGTATGTATGTATGTATGTATGTATGTATGTATGTATGTATGTATGTATGTATGTATGTATGTATGTATGTATGTATGTATGTATGTATGTATGTATGTATGTATGTATGTATGTATGTATGTATGTATGTATGTATGTATGTATGTATGTATGTATGTATGTATGTATGTATGTATGTATGTATGTATGTATGTATGTATGTATGTATGTATGTATGTATGTATGTATGTATGTATGTATGTATGTATGTATGTATGTATGTATGTATGTATGTATGTATGTATGTATGTATGTATGTATGTATGTATGTATGTATGTATGTATGTATGTATGTATGTATGTATGTAT
>NW_003307704.1:20863-24346 GCF_000143455.1 Volvox carteri f. nagariensis | reverse complement strand
TGCTTTCGGGTAGACCGGATAAGTTCGCTGCGCCTCTCCGCTGCCGACGTCTTTTGGATCAGCCGCTTCTGGTCCTTAGCTCGCTGGGCCAGTTCTGCGGATTGTTTGCGGGCTGCTCGGGCTGCAGCTGTTTGCGCCAGAAAGAACGTGCGCCTGGCTTCCCCCGTCAGGTCTGGCCTGCGGATTTTCTTTATTCCTTCGGACTGGCGGGGCTTGCATGCTTTCCCCTTGTGGAGGTCCGGTGCCGCTGAGGGTGGGGTTAGGTCCAGTGCTACTGCTTCTGGTGCCCCCGGCAGTGCTGCTGCCGCCGGCGCTCCTTCCACGGCCGTGGCCGTGGGTGCGGATGAAGTCCCATTGGGGTTCACTGCGGGGGGTGGGGCTGGGTCCAGTGCCGCTGCTTCTGGTGCCCCCGGCAGTGCTGCTGCCGCCGGCGCTCCTTCCACGGCCGTGGCCGTGGGTGTGGAAGACATCCCATTGGGGTTCGCTGCGGGGGGTGGGGGTGGGTCCAGTGCTGCTGCTTCTGGTGCCCCCGGCAGTGCTGCTGCCGCCGGCGCTCCTTCCACGGCCATGGCCATGGGTGTGGATGAAACCCCATTGGGGTTCGCTGCGGGGGATGTTCTTGCTGCTGCTGGATCCCCCGGTTGTTGTGTGGCCTTTGGTGTATTCCCCCCCATTGGAGCAGGAACATCTGTGGGGGCGTCCTCCTCTCCCCTCAGCTCCGCCAGCACCAAAAAGGGGTTGGTCTCTGCTGGTGCAGCCTTTGCAGCCGTCGCCGGGGTCTTCCTCCCCTTCCTGCCCATCACTGTCCAGCTCGTCTCAGCATCACCTTCACTACTGCCCTGGGGTGGGATAGAGGGGCCACTGCCGCTGTTGTCCCCCTTGCCCCCCCTCACTCCATTCAGCCCGCTGCCATCATCCACCGTCCTTCTGGGCTTGGGGCCGCTGGGGGGTCCCAGAGGGTTAACTCCTGCAGGCCCCCCCTCTGCTGCGCCAGAGCAGTGACCCCTGTCTCTCTGGATGGCATCGAAATCCATCGGGCTCAAGAATCTGGTTAATCTCCCCTGTACTCCCGTCACCTGCCCACTGTGGCCTGGGCGGGTGCTTTTTGCCGCCCCGTCTCCCCTTTGCTGCTGGGCGAGTGCTGCTCGCGGGGGTGGCTGGGGCATCAGGAAAGGTTCCCCTTCCGGGGGGGTCTTCCTGATCGCTTGAAGGGTGCCCTTCTGGTGGCACGCCTCCGATGGCTCCCCGTATTCAAAGGGGAGTTCTCGCGGAAGGCCGCGATTGCTGGTAAGCTCCAGCCTCCACGTGTCGGCCATTGTCGTGGAGGCCAGGAGCGAGAACTCCGTGACGTCCTGGGGACTGGGGTCTGCCCAGTATGCCCGGGTGAGGAAGTCGGCCGTGCCCTGACAGCTGAGGCCGACCGGGACGCCTCTCACCTCCCACACAATGGGCTTAGCCTGTTGCTGGTTCTTCACCAGCAGCTCCACTTCCATCGGCTCCATGTTCGAGGTCAATTGCACCCCAGGCACGCGCAATCGCCCGTTAACGATGCGCCTGGCTGCTGTCAACGCTGCTAAACCTCCTTTTGGCACAAGGATGGAGAGTTCCATCACAATGTGCCGTTCCCTTCCCATCGGATAAAGCAACCGTTTTTGAATGCGCGGGCCTCCCCAACGGTTGAACTCCTGGTTGCTGCGGAAGATTTGGCCAATTGTTGCCAGAATTTGAAGTCCTAATGGACCGTATATTTGCGCGATGATGTCGCCCGTATCTGTAACACAGCAAAGGCGTAACCCGGGATGCTCAGATTGGCATTTTGCGTCGTTACATTGCCCCCCACTTAGCAATGGACGTCCTCGGCCATTATTTCGAGCACAGGAGCCATCCCACCTCGCGCCAGTGCGCTGGTTTATCCATTACACCATGATATCGCCAATTTGCGACTTGCTGGTTGCCAGAATCGAACCGCCGACCCGAAGTTTATTTCGGAATTCGTGCGGTCCCGTCTCGATACCATTGTAACACAGCAAAGGCGTAACCCGGGATGCTCAGATTGGCATTTTGCGTCGTTACAGTATCTGAGCCCGCTGGCCACCGGACTGTCACCACGATCGGTTCCAGTTCTAGTGTGGCTCTGTAGAAAGCCAAGCCTTCATTTGTTCCGTAAAAGCCACTGACGGCCTTTATCTTTTTGGTCGGTATGGAATGCGGTCTCGCGGCTGAGGTCGGCTGGCGGCCATTTTGAACATTGCCGCGGCTAACAGCCACTGCTGGTCGCCTCTGCGACATTTTCAGGCTAATTAGATAACCATAACTACGCTCATACAATTCAGGTCGCTGTCGGTGGCCACGGCCTCGGTTGGCCGACGGTCATAGTAGCAGCTTAGTCAAGCTTGGTCTCATCCATACATGTATGTATGTATGTATGTATGTATGTATGTATGTATGTATGTATGTATGTATGTATGTATGTATGTATGTATGTATGTATGTATGTATGTATGTATGTATGTATGTATGTATGTATGTATGTATGTATGTATGTATGTATGTATGTATGTATGTATGTATGTATGTATGTATGTATGTATGTATGTATGTATGTATGTATGTATGTATGTATGTATGTATGTATGTATGACGTTGATTACACTGTGGGCTGAAAAGCCGGGGGCCCAGGGCCGAAGCACAGCGCGAGGGGCGGGTGCATACAGCTGGTTAGTCTCATGCACTCCGCCCCCGGGTCAGGCCGCACGGGAAACGACGGCCGGCACGCAACAGCGCTTGTTTGGCGCTCCAACTAGACGGGATCTATGCCCGTTGGTCTCCTAACATAAACGAAGTCGCAACTGGGGGGCTCTTCCTGCCGACCGAACGAACCGAGCATCTCAGAGAGCTCGCAACCAGGACCTGGGCGACCGGGAGCCCAACGAGTCATCCCGGGCTGGGGAGGTCACCAAGCTCAAAAATCCTCATGCAAAAAAAGAGCGCAAAGAGCTCACACCACAAGACGCCAAACAGCCTCCTGAGACTACTACTCTCCTCCGCCTCTCCCTCCCTGGGCTAGTCCAGGGGAGATAGCCCCCGTCGGGGGGGTAACACCGCACAAGTCCGCGCCCTTCCACAGCACTGGGTCTAACTTGAAAAGTACTCAAACGGGAAGACCCTGCGGCAACGCAGGGCGATCAAGCCTCCGGAAACCACAGGGGGGGAGGGTAGCCAGCTCGGCGCCCCCCCAATACCGCTCTACCAAGACGGCTGGTTCCCAAGATCCTATCTCACCTAGACGCCGCAACACGAAAAACCCGGTCTCGTACCCTGAAGAACCTAGTCCTGCACCACGCGCGCACCTTCGAGTACGGCCCCTCCTTCTGGGTGCCCACCTCCCCCTCATCCGCGCCCTCGCTACGGCCACCTGTTTCCACTCACCACCCCTCAACCCTACATCCTCTTGGTGCTCTCTCTGCCTCTTTCCCCTCCCCC
>NW_003307704.1:19939-20813 GCF_000143455.1 Volvox carteri f. nagariensis | reverse complement strand
CCCAAACGTTGTTGCAAGTGTATTTCAAAGTTGTGTACACACTTTGTGTACGTACTCACATAGTTGGATAGTTGTGTACTCATATAGTTGGGTAGTTGGGTAGTTGGGCAGTTGGGTAGTTGCATAATTGTGTAATTGCATAATTGTGTAGTTGCACACTTGCGTAGTTGGGTAGTTGTGTATTTGCATAGTTGGTTGGTTGCGCAGTTGCGTAAATAAGGAGTTGGGTAGTTGTACAGTTGGGTAGCTGCATATTGCATAGTCTGTTGTTGGCTAGTTGGGTAGTAGTTGGCTACTTGCATAGTTGGTTAGTTATGTTGATGGGTAGTTGGGTAGTTGGGAAGTTGGAAGTTGGGAAGTTGCATAGTTGCGCACTTGTGTCGTTGCATAACTGCGTAGTTGGGTACTTGTGTCGTTGCGTCGATGTGTCGTTGCGTCGATGTGTCGTTGCCTAGTTGCGTAGTTGGGCGCAAACTAGTTCATGACTTGGAGAGTGGGGGCCGTGTGGGTCGCGATCCCCATGTTATGTACGAGGTACGACAATGCCAGGGCTCATTTCCGCGGTCGTGCCCGAGTGGTTAAGGGGTCTGACTAGAAATCAGATGGGATCTCCCGCATAGGTTCGAATCCTGTCGACCGCATCCGGTGGAGAAAGTATTTGGCCAATTTTAAGACGTGGGGGCAAGAGTGCAATGAAGTAACACGTGTTAGACCAGTGCACGTGAAGACCTGCAGGACACTCTCTACTTGAATGCATTATCAACACCAAAATATAGAGTATATGCATGTAGCTCTGCAGCTGACTGAGAAATCTAAGCTGGGTCTGAAGAACAACCTAAAATGAAGAGGGTGCTGAACCGTACCATCAGGTGTT
>NW_003307704.1:14251-19889 GCF_000143455.1 Volvox carteri f. nagariensis | reverse complement strand
GATGCCGCCTGTCGCTGCCTCCTGGGAGGGCTGTATGTGTCGGTCAATTTGCTCCCGGACAGCTTGTGCGACGGGGCACTCCCAGAAGTGGTGCATGCGTGGGGAGCAGTGCTGGTTGCTGGCGTTGCCGAACCCTCCACACCCACAGCGCTCAGGCACCATGCGGGCCAGGTGCGTGTTGCCGGGCAGGGGGATGCCGTCCACGGCGAGCCGCCACAGCGTTTCTTTGTTCTCGTTCTCCCACCGCACCCCCGACCACAAGCGGGCTTGTGTCGCCCTGAAGCGGCTTGTTTCCGCTGAGGAGGAAGGTGCCGTTTCCTGCGGGTCCAACGCTTCTTGCACAAATGCTGCCATCAAGCGTCCCCGTTTCTCCTCGGTGGCCCCGCATTGCAGCTGTGTCGCTAGGCGGACCGTCAGGCGTGTGAGTGGGACGGTTGTTGTGCCGCCCGGTATCTGCCATCCGACCCGCTTTAGGATCATAGCCATCGCCTGAGTGCTGTTGGGGGTGCTTGGAGCCGCCATGTCCCCCGCCGTTGGCATCTCTGGCTGCTGCTGTTGGGGTTGCTGCTCATGTGGCTGCATCTGTAGCTGTGGCTGCGTGTCACGCCATATGACGTGCTAACAGACATAAGAAATGCGGATGGATAACTTGTGGGAAATGATGATTATACAATAAGAGCTCTCCTTAAAGCTCCGGCTTGACTTGGCTGGCTCACTCCAGCTTCGTTAACTTGATTTGCACGATCGCAGTAGGCGAGGACGGGCTGGGAACGGATCCCTGTCTAGCCTAGAGGTAGGAGCACTAAGGGCGGACCTTATGGAATGCTGTGTGTACACTCTCTGTCTATCCTGCTCTGATGCGCGTCTCGAGGTAGGGTAGGATTGCAGTCTTGTTACACCAAACAGTCCTATCAACCCTCCTATAATTATATTATCTTCAATAATATAATGGTCTATACGCTCACGAAGAGTTGCTTCGAGAGCCAAACGACAAATGTTTGGCCTCTTCGCACTCGCATTTATGGCGAAGTACCTACTGATCCACGCCGGGCCTTATCACACCCGGCCCTACCCTGTATGCGTAACACTCATCCGACTAACGACAGATGAACGACAACCTAACATCCTCAAATCACAACGGAAAGCGCCTTATACGCTACCCAAAGTCTCAAATAAAATCAACACACGGTTCGCCTTACTACCTTCGGTTGGCTTAGCCACCTGCGGATAACGGCTAACTCGGTCGTGGCACATGATTTGTGCGCTCCAGATGTTTTGACGTGACAGCTGTCACGCCATATGACGTGCTAACAGACATAAGAAATGCGGATGGATAACTCCCCCCCCCAGCTCATGCGCGGATTGCGCTGGGTGAGCTGGCGGTAGACCACCCAAAGGCACTAAAGTAACTGAACGGCGCGCGTTGTGTCCTTAATCAGGGCGCGCTTCCACAAAGCATTGCTGAACACAACCAACCAAAACTTAGTTCCTACTTGCAAAACACTCAAACGGTCGTCCCGTTGCACAGCACGGAGCCAATGCAAACGTGCCGGATCCGCCTGCGTGATATAAGTGCGAGGCACAGCAGCGATGACAGCTACCTCAGCATGCTGACATGCCACCGGCAACACCACATCCATCACCTCCTCAGAGATATCCAACCCTATGATTGGCATGGCGACTCCATCAGAACGAGCCTTTGCAAAACTTTGCGGCTGGGCCGCATAGAGGGTTGCCTTATTGGGCATATACCGAACGGTGCACTCGGGGAACGACTTGGTCATGGATGTGGTCATGCGGGGGGTTTCCTGTCATAGATCTGGGGTGGAATGGTTAGGAGGGTGTGTTTCAGGGCATGACGGGGGGCCCCCGCAACCTAGGCGACGCATTCGCTTGAACGTCACCATGGCTGCAGTCCGGGGATGGCAAAACGAGGGGGGAAAGGGGGAAAACACGGCGGGGCGGAATGGTTAGGAGGGCGTGTTTAAGGGTATGACGGGGGGCCCCCGCAACCTAGGCGACGCATTCGCTTGAACGTCACCATGGCCGCAGTCCGGGGATGGCAAAACAGCATCCCAGGCTCCCATCACCATCCCCGCCATCACCAATGCCACCGTCACCAAAACTGAACGCTACCAAAACCACCACAGCACTTCCACCATCATCCATGCATCGGAAAGCAGCTCCAATACGGACTGATATAAGATTGAGCCATTACTCAGTACCATATGTGAAGGAACATGCGCCTGTGGGAGGGATCAATGGTTCTGCAAAGCCCGACATCAGATGTCCGAGAGGCAACGGACACCACACGTATGAACACAAATCCATTATACTCATGGAATTGCATAGATTTTAAGATCGAATAATGACAGTAAAAGATGCCCTTGCGCTTGCATGTGTGAATCCTGGATCCATCAGTGCAAGTTGTACCTGTCATGGAGCTGCAAATCGGAAAGGCATTACAGTGTCTGGCACTTAACTGTGCCAAATACATGTAATTCTTACTTAATATACTTATACTCTTTGACCAAACACACGACAGCCAAAGTCATCGACTTTCCTTTGACCGCGAGCTTGCTCAGAATGTCGGCGGTGCAGCATTCCGCACTTCTTATTAGACGGGCCAATGTCACGTTGAAGCCTGTCGGTTAATTCCAGCATTTTGCAGCCCAGCGGACCCTGATAATGAACTCGGTCCTCACCTCCAATGGCGACGAAGTATCAAAAGCCCTTGCGGGTGCCCTGACAGAGGATTGTCTTCTGCAACATGTCATATTCTATGACACATTCGGTGTGAACGAGCTTCCCACGGGAACAGGTGTGTTCGTTGACCTGCCGTCAACAATGGCATTTAAATGTGGTTCCCAGCCAGCAGCCTACTTCAATCTGCTTAGCCTTTCCTAACTGAAATGCACTGAATTTTCTTTTCTTTTTTGCCAAGATGGCTGGTTTAAAGCTGATGTTGTTGCCCTTAAAAGCATAAGCATGACAACCTGGGAATTGCCTTGTTCCTTCTTCCCTTGGAACCCCACAGCTTCCCAGGAGAGAGAAGTGCAAACTTAAAATCAAGCAAGAAGAGCAAGGATGACATACTCGCCGAGGGACGCAAGCAGCGGGATGCCTGGGACCGGGATTTTGTTGCAGAGGTTAATAAAGTCATGGATGAAGTTGTCCAACACAACTTCAATGAGAGGTTCTGCCGGGTAAGGCCCCTAACAGCAGCACAACGTGTCACTACATACTCATGAAGCACTGACTTGCTTGCAGGCCACAATCAAGGCATCAAACCTGCCTCTGTCCATCATCCATGTTAAATAGTTGTGGGCTGACTCTACTGTGTTAGCGGTTTATGATCCTGGGTTCAATTCCCGGGGAGATTTCCCAAGTTCGGGGGAACGAGGGTAAGCTAGCTGCTGAGATGTGGAGGATTAAAGTTGATTGGTCAGGTTCGCACGCTGGATAGGTGGTGATTTCTGAACCCTCCGTCTCTTCGGATGTCCAGGTGAATGGATGAGGAAGGGCCCCCCGAGCATCCCTCCAGCTGCTAAACTATTATTCCAACAGACTATATGAATTTGGCCCTTATGCTGCATTTGCAGGGATCTGGCCAGACCCCTGCCACGGCCCCAGCCGTCATGATGGGTGCGATGAACAGTGGTGCCACCAAAGCAGCAGCAGGTACGCGGGGTATGGGTTATGACATGATGTATTATGACATGTCGTTGTGGATGTATCCATGGCACATGTCATGCAGTTGCTTGTAGGTTCCTGAACATTGCAGGGCACCAGTATCATGCATTTGGGGCCTTACATATGCTCACATCTTGATGTTCTGCTAGCAGGTCTCAGCTCAGATGGCCATGGCTGCACCGGAGGCGGCTGTGATTGCTGGCAAAACAATTATGGGGCCAGCTGGTTGTGAGCCAGAGGGTGACTACCTGGAGGACCTGATTGGCGAGAGACTTGACGATGTCATCGCAGAGTATGGGGACACCATGGCGACGGGTGGCACTGGTGGTGGTGCATATGGGATGCCTGACCATGAAACCACGTGGTGCACCGCCATCACTGCTCACCAGATGCGGGCTGAGCTTGCTGCAGTGAAACAAGCTGCCAGGGCAGGTGCAGTGAAAGAAGCAGCCAAGCTGGGCAAAGGTGGCCAGCAGGGGCCAGCAAGGAAGAGACTGCTGGGGAAGTGCAAGGCGGTGGGTTAGCAGGCATGCAGCAGGATGCTGGAGTTGACAATCTTTGTGGCCTGTAATAGATGGCTTGGTGGCATATAGAGAAATGTATGAGGTCAGGCATTACTACTAATGCACACACTTAAGTCCCTGGAGGTTTACGGATTGAGACCTGCAAGGAGTGAAGTTCATAGTTATGATATTGATAATGGAAGGCAGTTGTGGTTCAGGAATGTAGTTGAGCTGCAGGTAATCCGGCTTACTCTATAGGATGCTACTGGTGGGTGATTTACCTGAGTGATCCACTGAAACATTGAGGTTTGTCACCTTAACGGTGTGGAGTGTTGGAGTACATACATTTATTTGTGATAGCAGACTTGGAGTCTGGAGCCCACATATTGATGGGTTGCTGGTCATGACTTATAAGCCCACAGTGAACAACTTCTGAGATGTGTGCAAAACATGGGCCAGGGGTGGTCATGGAGTGCAGTGTATGAGTCATGTAAACAATGTAAAACATGTGCCAATGTGGTCATGGAATGCAGTGTACGAGTCATGTAAACCAAGCAAAACATGGGCCAGGGTGGTCATGGAGTGCAGTGTACGACTCATGGAATGAGTGCAAAACATGGGCCAGGGTGGTCATGGCCTGCATTGTTGCGTCATGGAATACCATGCGCAATATGACCTGGTCATGTTCCGCATATTTATGAGCAGGTACATGACCACCTTTATGACCTCATGGGGTCATAAAGTGCAGCCATGACTGAATACGGTCATTGCGGTCCCATGACCTGTCATAAATCCCATCATAAATGACATCATGACCATGCATTTCATGACCCCAACCAGTCATATCCTGCACTTGCTTATGCAAACTATGAACTGATCCATGACCGGATCCATGACTTAATGACAAATTATGACCGGATCCATGACCGCATCCATGACCAAATCCATGACTGGAAAACCCATCCATGACCAAGTCTTTCCCCGAGTGGCACCTTAGTTTTGAGGTGAAGGTCAACCGGCACACGTGGTTGTCGAACACCATTCAGGGAAAACGGAGTTGTCCCCGTTGCCTTCTGTTTTGAGTTGTTTATGGCAAACTCAATCAGTGGCAAATGCTCATCCCAATCATCTTGAGTGGGTGATATGTAGTGCCTGAGTGTCTCTTCCAGCACGCGATTCATGCGTTCCGTTTGCCCGTCTGTTTGCGGGTGAAAAGCTGTGCTCATATAGAGGTGGGTGCCCAACAGGCGAAATGTTTCCTTCCAGAAATTACTTGTGAAGCGAGAGTCCCGGTCTGAAATAATGTTCTTTGGAAGGCCGTGCTGCCTGAAGACGGTAGCCACAAAGAGGCGGGCTACATCTTCAGCTGTAGCGGTTGTGTGTGTGGGAGCAAAGTGCGTCATTTTGCTCAGCCGGTCCACGAACACTACAATCGCATCGTG